>NC_133533.1:59647298-59755668 GCF_048544455.1 Silene latifolia
TTTAATGTTCAATTACATGTGAAAACATACAAATGATAAAAGAAATACAATAATTATGAATTACAATAAATATAAATTACATTAATTACATTGGACTAGGCGATTTATGTCGAAAATACCTTTAAAACGGATAATTTTGAGAAAAAGAATAAAAGAATTAATTAATGAACAGATTAGAAGGCGATAATATGACTAATAGTTAATTAATACGTAGGCTAATTAAACTAAGTCAAGGCGAAAAAGGAGTTCGGGGGACGAACTCAACTGGGGAACAAAGTGAGAGCTGCGCCCTTTGGAATAGGCGCAGCTTGATTGATGCGTCTGTTCAAGGGTGAGTTCTTGTGAAGCGAAGCGCAAATCGTTAATATTAATTGGTAGTTTAAGGATTGATTAATGATGATTGACTCGGATGAAAGTGATTAGCATGTTATTTACATGTGATCAATGGTCATAAAACAATAAAACATGGATGAGACGGAATTAAACGAATTAATTACATGGATGAACGATTAATAAATTAAACTAATTAGGCTAAATACGATGGATCAATGACGAATATATGATGGTGACAATAAATAAACAGATGCAAATATATCAATGATGAATTCCAGAGATTCAATATGGGTAAATCGAACCTCTAAAACCCGAATTGAGTTTAATGACGAAAACCCGCAAATATTGGTTATTTGGGATTTAAGTCGGAAATTAATGAGATGAATTAAATACTAATGATGATAATATATTACATGTTAGAATTACTATGCTATTATATCAAAGAATTGAAGAACAAACGAAAGAAAATAAAAACAAACGAATCGACAAAAGACGAAGGAAGAAGAAAGGAAGCAGGAACTGCGGCAGCCTCACGAAGAGGCGCAGCAGGGACTGCGCTCCTTCTAATAGGCGCAGCAGTTGCTGCGTCCTTTCTCAACGTATGTCTTCTGATAATCCGTAAAAAGGGTTTTAAACAAAGGGTTTTAGAAATCGGTTTTAAGGAGGTATTGTCGACATAAATCTTACATTAATGATTACAATAAAGTAAATAACAATAAATAAAAGAGAGATTTACACCCTCAGACTTACATGTTTGACGAAACGAGATGAACTAAGATATCGATTAGTGATGCTCGACGCGAATGCAAAGAAAGTGCCCTCGGAAGAGGAAAACGATTGATTAATTAAGTTGATTGAGTGTAGTTGGTCAAATTGGTCGGTCATGCAACGGAGAGGCTGGTACCCGGAAAGATCCGAGCTTACGTGGTCGGAAGTCCAAGCACGTAGGCGCCAATTAGTAAGAACAAAGTCTAGAATGCAAAGGGAGAAGAGAAGGGCGGACACTCGCGTGAGAAATATGAGGAGCGAAGGCTCCTATTTATACTAATCACACGACGGAATTATGGTAAGACTAGGATACGGAAGGAAAGATCCGGAAATAACCGACTTAGGTTAAAACACGGAAACTTGGACAAAAAGAAAGCCACAGGAAAAGCGCGCAGAGCTGCGTCCCTTGGAAGAGGCGCAGCACCTGCTGCGTCCTTTCCCGGGTAGGTTCCTCTGCGCGTAGAAAACGCGTTTGATAGCCTGTCGTATTTTAGGCATAACTTTCTCTATAAGACTCGGATTAAGGTGATTTCGGTGGCGTTGGAAAGCTAAGAAAGAGATCTAGAACTTTCTGTCAAATAGGCCTGACCCAAAAAACTCGTTATGACCTCGTAAAACGGGCCTAAAGGTCGGATTGTCATTTTAACTAAATGAAATGCACATTTTGTAATGTAAACTTTTAGTTTAGCCTAATGAAGTGACATGAGACTCAAAATGAGATATAATCTCAACATTTTATGACATCCTAACCTTAGGTAGACAAGCACATTGCTTTGACTCGGGATTTGACGGTTTTAGGAAATGAAGACGGTTTTTGACCCGGACTCCAAATGTACTCTAATTACTGCCAAAACGACCGTAATGACACGTAGATGATGACCATGAGGTAGACATTAATATTTGAGCAATCACTTGACGATAATCTTACGAACTGTCACAAATCGTTCCGCGAATCAAACATGCGGCCCAATCATCACCGGGTGGTTTGCGGGAGATGCAGAAACGAGGTGTCTACACCGTCCTACCAATTGAAGCAGCGGTGCCAACATTCAGAACGCAAACCTTTGACCCAGTCGAAAATGAGGAAGGCCTGAGAGCCTCCCTAGACCTGGTCGAAGAAAGTCGAGACACGGCACGGCTCAAGTTGGCAGTGTATCAAAACCGGATGAGAAGCGCATACAACCGTAGGGTCCACAAAAGGGACTTAAGAGTAGGAGATCTAGTCCTAAGAAAGTCGGCCGCCACAAACAAAGGAAACGTCCATGGAAAAATGACGGCCAACTGGGAAGGACCCTACAAGGTGGTTGAAGAAATGAGGCCGGGGACATACCGGCTGACAGACGTGGAGGGTGTTCCTTTGATGAGCCACTGGAACACGGACAACTTAAGGAAATATTTTGTATAGCGGCGGAGGTGTCCGAGACCATTGTGGACACCCCAACGCATGATTATACCTTATGAAGAATAATCCAAGTTCTCCATCAAAATATTTGTCCCCTCCATAGTCATGCCAGAATAGATGCCACGGCCAAAGCCGGGCAGTCACGCCAAATGCAGTTGATACTCGCGAAAGCGACCAACATGCTTAGGAACGTATAAGTACAGTTGAGACGCAAATCTAGCCGCCTCGGCCAACCGAAGGCCCGGCAGAGGAAGCGATCAATATGTCTACAGATCTGACGGCGTCGAGCCGTAACCTCGTTTTACCTCGGCCAAAGCCGGGGCCGACGGGGACATAACGACCGATACGCTAACATGTTCACAACGGTGGTTGGGAAGCGCAAATCCGACCGCCTCGGCTAAGACCGGGGGTGGTGGAGAAAGCGACCGACATGCCAACATGTTTAAACGTTTAAGTACAATTGAGATGCGCCTTCTAACTGCCTCGGCCAAGCCGGAAGTAAAAACGAAAAAGCACTCAATATGTTGAAACGTAAGAAGACAACTTAATGGAGGCAAAATAAACAAACTTTATTAAAAATGTTTACAGGATGAGGCAAAACAAAGTCGACGGCCGTCCCCATAGGGATAACCTAAACACAACCTACCAAAAGTTTAACAAAAACAAAAAGTACAACAAAAGGTTACAGACATAAGACTTGAAGCGCCAAAAGGATGGCAGGGAGGAAAGGCTCAATAGTTGGCCCCGAACAGTGAAGGCGTACGAAGGGCGGGTGAATCGGTGACGACCGCCGTCTCCCTATGCTTGTTTTCGCTCGCCACCGCGCAGCGAATAATGACATCACCATCAGTGAGCGACCCAGAAGCCGACTTGGGAGCTTCACCTGCCTTTGCCCTCTCAGCTTCCTCCCTGGCCGCCTTCACCTTTTCAGCATGGGCCGCCTTGGCCTCAGCCTCCTCAGCGGCCTTTGCCGCCTTTGCCTTCTCCGCCGCCTTTGCCTCGCGGCCGCCTTCTCATCAAGAAGCGGTCAAAATCTTTCCACGGGAAGGGCCTTGGGGAAAGAGCTCTTTAATTACATCCCCGGTAGCATCTTCGGCCTGGTCCCGATCGGGCACACATGTCGGGATGATGACGTTTGGAGCGTCTCAATGTCCTTCTCCCTCCGAGCAAGGATGGCCTTTGTGTTCTGTGCTCCTTCGCCTCGGTCGGATGCGGGGACTTCCATTTTCCCTCTGTTCAACCATAGCATCGTAACCGCCCTGAAGCTTCTCTCTCTCCTCCCGCAGCTTAGCGGCGTCGGCCAACGCAGCCTCAACCTTGGCTCTCTCGGCTAGGACCCGCTTCTCAGCTTCCTCCTTAAGCTTTCGCTGAGTGAGGAGGTTCTCCATGGTGGCGACGAAGTCCTTCTTCGCCTTCTCGGCCTCTTGCTTAGAAGCAGCAAGCTCAAGCCTAAGCCGTTCGAGCGCAGGAGCTGCCTCAGCCATGAGCTTTTCTTGCTCCATAATGTGAGCGCCGGCTATGTCAGTCCACTTCGCCAGCCTCTTGGACAACCTTGCACCCTCCGCCGCAATCTGAGCGGGGGAAACCTTCAGGGATGAGGAGTCGACGGTGACATTTTGATTGCCCGTCTGCACAGGCCGCTTCTCCAATTGCCGTTCAGTGGGACCGACAGCCGGCGGCGGTTGATCTACAAAAAATTCAGACAAAGCATCCATGTCAACATTCATTGACATATCAGAGAGCCTGTCATCAGGAATGCCTAAATAGCCCGCTAAATCCGAGCCCGGGTTAGATCCGCAGTCCGGTCCCGGCCTTCTTAGACGAGAGGGCCGATCGCCCCTTTTCTTTCCGGGCCTCGGTAACAGCAGCGGCGGCAGGCATTGCCTCTTTTCTCTTATTTGAAGGAGGAGGACCCTCCACAACGGTGACCTCCTCTTCAACGTCAACGACCACCTGCTTCTTTTGGACAACGGGGATTGCAGATTGAGCTGAGGTTGACGCCGTTGCCGCCGTAGACGTTGTCTTTGGTGTCCGGCGCGGCACGTTACCGGCATTCTGCGCCTGAGCCGCCGTCACATCCAGTGCCTTCAACTGCTACTCCATAAGTTCGTGAGGAGCCGGTCTGCGATCACGTGGCGGGGCCTTAGGATGCGGCTCAACAACTCTCCGTTCTCGTCAAGTCCCAACCCTACGGAGGACGGAGGCGGCGATTCGGGCCAAATCGGTCGCAAAAGAAACGAAGCGGGAGTTAAGCAAAAGAAATAAATCAAGGTTCAAATACGAAACATAAAAAGCAAAGATGGGCCTCATACCGACCCCACTCACCCGGGCCGAGGGCCGGTATGAGGCCGACGTGGCGAGCGGCTCATCCGAAGAACGATCTGCGTCGGGGCATCTATCCCTTCGGCGTACCATCCTTCTCGGCCTCAAAATTGACCTCATTGCCGCGTTTCGTCCTCATTAAGATAGACCCTTTCGGCGTCCATCTTAAGCTTACTCGGGGAGACATATTTGTCATGCTCCCCTTGATTCTCACACCGCAAATTGACGCGGCTCTAAAAAGGACAAGGCGCGAGTAGTCCTCCAGGAACCTCAACGTATACCCACCGCCCCTTCCGGTCCTTGCAAGATGTCAACTTGGAAACGGTGACATAACCCGCCTCGGTCGTATCTTTGTACCACCCGGGCCACCTAGGGTAGTCTCCGAAAATGGTGGAGCCGGCGGAAGAGGTTCACCGTTGGGGCCTCCCCTTTAAAAAGACACAACCATACAAAACCAATAATCGTCTTGATGGCCAACGGATGCAGTTGGGCCACGGCGACGTTCATGGCTTTAATTATGGCAGCAACGTATTCATTCAGAGGAAACCGGAGCCCATACTCCAGGTGTCTGATATATACGCCAATACAACCCTCGGGAGGGCAACAGACGGCCTGACCCTCCTCAGGGATAACAATTTTATACCCCCTGCCGAAGGAGTAATGGTCTTCAAAAAGATCAGAACCGGAGCAACTGGCAAACTTATTCGTCCAGGCACGATCAGGACTGATCGAGCAGGCATCACCGTGCCACGAAAAGCGCGGCCTCTCTACGACAGAAGGGGCCGCCTCATCATCATCATCAAAACCCTCCAAATATTGCTCATCAATTTCAGGAGAAGGCGGCTTGAGACCCCCAAACCATATCGGGGTGACAACCAGTGGCTCCTGCTCATCAGGATGCGACGGTTCGCCCCCCGGCGCAGAGGTACTGGGTTGAGCATCCGCAGAAGACATAATGACAACAAAAACTTGACAATTAAAAGTTGAAAAAATTTGTTTGTTTACCTTGGAAAAGTGCTACGCCGAGTAACGCTTTGAAGACTAGAGAGAAGTTTCTTCGAAAAACTAAGAGAGAGGAAATTTTTTTTAAGAAAATGAAGTTTGATGGCCAAAAAACGGGGCACACTGCTCTATTTATAGAGCAAAGCCCAGGAAGCGGACCAATCAGGGCAAAGCCCATGAAACGTCCACCAATCAATGCCAAGCCACGTGTCAAGCATGTAGCCACGGAATGTCAATCGACATACAGTTATCAAGCTTCTTCGACACGCTCCTTGGTATCTGCTCGCTAACGGCCAGCTGATCAACAAAGCAAAGACAGCACCGGCCGAGGGCAATCAAAAGCACAAACGGCACTCTCAACCTTGGTCTCGGCCAACGCCATTTTCTTTTCCACATAGGATGTCCATTACACATCCATGTGGAGGGGGGATACGGTACGGCCTGAACAGAACCAAGCCGAGGAAGAAGAAGCGGGAAGAAGTTCAACTTGCGCGAGAATACGCTCAACACTCATCGAAGGTCCATACCACGACATAGACTACGCTGGGGGCAAATTGATGGGGCATATTCTGCACCCGCTGACCGAGTCAACATATTGAACAAGGTCAAAGCCAAAAGACAGCAAGTCAACGTATTAGACGACCCCTAACCGACGCAGACTGTCGGCTGTCACTTGGGTCTCGGTGGGCAACTAACCGGTATGGGAAGCATATCCGCGTACTCACATCCAGTCCCCTCGGCATGGAGTCAACCAGGCCAGTCGGCCTGCCATGGGTCCCTCGGCCGAGGGTAGAACAGTCTTTCCACCTGCTCTGCCACTTGGCCACTTGGCCACTACGTGACAAAAGGTGAAAGTCTATAAATACTCCTCAATCCTCATTGAGAAGACGATCCACATTTCATCCTAAAACTCACTATTAATCTGGTATAAACTCCCTTATCTCTCTACAATATACTTTGCCAAGTAACACACAACTTAACCTCTTTAAGTTTACTGACTTGAGCGTCGGAGTGAGTACGCTCGGTACCAAGCCGAGCCCTCAGTTTGTTCATCTTAAACAGGAAAGAGCGAAAGGAAGAGACGAGTAAAGACGTCATTCTGCAAGCTTACGTGGTCACAAATCCTGCTCCGGAATTACACCCGGAACAACAATATATAGCATTTCTATTATTATAAGCAAAATAAACTTTTGTTAATATTCTTGTACTCAATTTTACCCATTTACATTTTCGCGGTCAAACTTACAAAATTTTGACAATAATTTTTTGCAATATTTGAAATTTTAAATCATGAACTAACATATTTAGATTTATTATATAAAATTTGTTTGTAAACTAGATTTTTTTTTTAAAACGAAAATGTGATACATAAATGGAAATAAAGTTAAAATATTATCTTAAGTAATAAGTACCATCCATAAGAGAATGGTTAAAATAATGAATGATATTTCTCTTAATTCTTGTTTCATGTACAACATTTAGCCAATCATTCAATTTTTATTTTTTTTCATAATTTTTCTATATCTTACCCCTCCTATTAAAAAAATACACAAATTACTTCATTCTACAATAAAAACTACAATAAATTTGTTTGAATTAAGTTAATTTAATACAAGTAGTTATTTTGCTCAAATAGGGTTTTGAATTTCTTCACTTAAGGTTTTAGAGAAGGTGGTGTGCCCGGGGTAGAGGAAGGTAAGGTCGGGCGATCCAACTGGCAAATTGTGTTGGCACGGGGGAGGGGAGGGGGCATTGATGGTCAAGGAGGGTGGTAGCAAGGGAGGGTGGGGAAGAAATGAGAAATGTCGATATGGCCACATGGGTGGTAGTCTGGTAGAGGGGGAAGGGTAATAGTTGAGAGGCGCAGTAAGTTGGTAGTCTGTTGAGGGGCGGAGGGGCGGTGGTCGTGATGTTCGAGAGTATTTTTTTTGTTTTGATTTAAAAGGGAAAGAAGAAAATGCGAGTGAGTGAATAAGCATAATAGACGACTAAAAAAATACGTTGATAATTAAATAAATTATACTCCCTCATATTCTTAATAACACTTTCCTTTTATGGAGGGCACGAGAATTAAGGGAGGGGAGTATTATATGGTAAAGTATTATAGTGGGGTAGGAGATTGGAGAGAGGGAGGGTATTGTGTGATTAAAATAAGTATTGTTGTGGGGTAAGATGATTAAACTAAGTATTGTGGTGGGGTAAGGTGATTAAAATAAGATAAAGTATAAGTATTGTGGGGTATTGTTGTGGGGGTGGAGTGATTAAAATAAGTATAAAAGTTTGCCAAATAAGGAAATAGGAAAAGTATTGTAAATAGACGAAAAAGGAAATAGGGAGAGTTATTTAGAATAGGAGGGAGTAATTTATAATACCTCTAATTCTTGGTCTTATGAAATGGTTTTATGTGTTAATATGAGTACTCGCACAAGATAACGCGCATATGTTATTCTTTTTTCTTTTCCAAGGAAGAAGTACAATACTGTATATTAATAACATGGAAATTTTTTTAGGTTAGCTAATAAAGAGCTTTCATTTCTAATATCCTCCTTATTTTTACCTTTACATGTACCCCTTTAAAAGTTTACAAGCCCATCCACTATTCTTTGAGAATAGCGCATTTCCAATTCCTCATTTGTAGAAAATATTAGAAATTAAATTCCTTATTGGCTAAAGAAGATATACATACTATCCTCAGGAAGGATTACTCCTGGCAAACAGATAAGGTCGTGTCGGGTTCGTATTCGTGTTACATGTAAATGGGTCACGATTTACAAACCCTTTAACTCAAACCCGACCCGATAAAATTTTGTGTCGTGTTCGTGTCGATCCACACTTGCATAAATAAGTCATCAAACTCCAGCCTAATCCCGTTAATTTCGTGTCGTGTTTTTGTGTCATGTCTATAGTTTGAAAGTTTATAAATATTTATGTGATAGAGGTTCAAGAAAAAATTAGATAAACTTTAGTAAGCAGGTTATTTGTGTCAGGTTTGGGTTTAGAGAGCTAAACTGAAACCCGACTCAAGTAAATATTATGTCGTGTTCGTGTCGACCCACTTACATAAATGGATCATCAAACTTTAACCTAAATCCATTAACTTTTGTCGTGTTTATATCGTGTTTTCGTGTCGTGTCATTGTTTGCGGACTCTAGGAAGGACCCAAAATTTTTTCAAGTAACATGATAGTATGATACTGTACTAAACTTCATTACGCTGTGCCAATGAATGTATCACAGTTGGTGCCTAATACTTCCATGTAATCTAAGATAGATAAAGCAGCAAGTAAAGAAAGAAGTGTGTAGTTTAATGCATGTCCACGTGCGAATGAGACACATATTTTGTCCCACTCTGAAATAGCTCTGTCTTCACGTCATATGTGTCGGAATTATTGATGAATTGAGAGATTTTGGACTCACATTTATTTTCTTCAAAAGTTCACATTTTTACCTGTCTTACTACTATGAGTACTATCTATCACACTTTTCATTCCCTTGCACCTTTCATTTCCCAGCGCTATCCTAACACTGTAACACAGCCGTGCCTCGTGCGCATTCTAACAACTTACCAACTCGTACGTACAAGTCTTCAACTGTCAAAAATTTAACCACACTTTTCGAAATTAAAGATATGGTAATCCGATCAAAATATTACTTGAAATATCCCCTTTTCTTATGTATATAAATTCGAAATAATTCATTGTTTTACCCGAATTTAAAATAGTCTGTGAATAGTCGGTTAAAAGTTTATTTGTAGCGAGTCTACCTCTTTAGTGAAAATGACATGCTACTTCAATTTTTTAATATAGTTTACCCCAAAATTACTCAAATGATTGCTATATGAATTTAGAATTTAGTCACACTAATAGTAACGTAAGTTGTAACTAGTTAGACCTACTTGGTGTACAAGCAGGGTTAGACCTACTTGGTGTACAAGCAGGGATGTATCTAGGGGTAGAGCTGGTAATCGGGTTACTAGGGTCGGTTGCGGGTCGGGTTAAAGCGGGTCGGGTCATATTGGTTCGGGTTATGTCGGCTCAATGACGGGTCCGGTCTGTTCAGCTCATATCGGGTCATCAACGGGTGGTAAGTCGGGTCGGGTCATTAGCGGGTTAGTCTCAGGTCAGGTTACCAACATATATTTTATGTTATATATTTAGTTTTAGATGATAATTTTATATTTAGACAAAGAGTAGGTGTATTAATTGTAATTTTAAGTGAAAATAATTAAGATAAATGTCAATTTGGTCTTATTTAAGCCATTATTAAGCTAATTTATTATCTGGTCATCTATCGGGTTGAGAAACTCGGGTTACGAGTCGGATCGGGTCAGGTTCGAGTTGAAAAAAATAAGCATGTTATCGATTATCGGGTCAGGTCGGTTTCGGTTTACCCAATTTTTGGATTGTATCGGGTCGGATTTTGGGTGGGTCGGGTTCCTCGGGTCAGACCAGCTTTGGCCAACTCTATCTACGGGGGATGTAGTGAGTACGGCTGCATCCCCCATTTCTATAAAAACATGTACTCCGTACTTATTAGTTTTAGGGACTTGCTATTTCCTACACATCATTTTACTAAATCCTACACAAATTTCCGTATTTTCCGATCTTGCCCCTTTCATTTCACACACAAAAAAAAAATCGAACCTATCTCCTAATCCTGACCGCCCCTCCCCCACGGCCAACCCCAGACCACCGTGGTCAGGCGGCGACCGACCGATGACGACCCCCAGTAGTTTATTCACCCACTATAACCCCAATAACCTTCATCGTTAGTCGCTCAGACTTTTGAACATTCTTGCCCTTCTTCATAATCATCAGAATCCTCAAATTTACTTTTGAACCCTAACCCTAATTCCACAAATCAAACCCAAATTACGTACAAGAATTTGAAAGAACAAGCAATTGAATACATAAAAACAAGCAGTAATCGAAATCAATGCGCGAAACTACGCTAAAGTATTCCCTCGACTTTAGTAAAATGGGGTCGAGACCCGAACTGAACGAGACTGACGCCACCGTCGAGTCCGGTTCAAAAGATAACCCATCATCGGAGGCCATTTCGGCAGTGGTCGTTACCAGTTGGGGCTGCGGTTTGAGGTAGGGGGAAGGGCGGAGGGATTGTCGAGGCTAGAGAAGTTGCGTTCAATTTTATTTTTTCTCTGTTAAATGAGAGGGGTAAAATCAGAAAAATACGGAAATTTTTGTAGGATTTAGTAAAATGAGGTGTAGGAAATAGCAATTACGTAGTTTTATTCTATATCATTTTGAGTGATGTGTCACAATGGTTGGCAACTTATTTTCTATCCCAAAGATCAGGGGTTTAACTCCTCTGGATAACATTTTATTAAATTAAACTTCCTATTTTCTTAATCATGCATTAAGTACAGTCAATATGCATTAATTATTTTTTCATCTTCATTCTAATTTACTATGGTCATAATTGTGTGGAGTTAAGTACAAATTAATGCAGCAAATTGTTTAATGTTATGTATCACAATCTATTTTTTTCCACCAGTCGTAAAAAAAATTACGACTCTTATAAACCAAGTATAAATTTTATTCTAATCAATACTGAAAAACACTTTTTGTCTTAAGCTAGAATTTTCTATGCGTACACTCTCTCGTTATCAGAATCTGAAAGTTGCTAGCTAGTAACTCGATGTTTTATGTTTGTTGAATTTTTGCACCCCTGTCAACCATGTCTAGATACGCTACTGTGTACAAGTAATGATAAATCTTTTAAATAAAACATGTATTTTTAGATGTCATAAATTGTTTTTACGTTGATAAAAGTTGCATTTTGTTGCATTAAGTCAAAGTTAAATCTATTAATTTATATATTTCTTAATTTATAAACTGATAATATAATTGTGCTAGCTAATTTTTGACGATTATGAATTATGATCCTTATTAACAAATCCCTCAGTAGTCATTACTCGAATATTACAAAAAAAATTCTTATCAATTTTCATAGACTCATCGCTTCAAATGCAAATCTAATTATTAATTAATGTGAATAATGAAGGAATAAGCTTTATACTTCCTAACATGTATTAAACTCGACAATCATGAAATTTGACGATAATTATATACTTCATTCAACTCTACTCTACCAATTTCATTTTTGTACACTATTCACAAGTGAGTATTTAATTTCAATTTTCTCTCGATACGTAAGTGAAGATATATTCATGTGAGATCTTGTTTGATTCGTCTTTACGAGTACATTAAAAATATCTAACTTTTATAATTTTGTCAAATACGTAACTAACGTTGTTTAGCGCGTAAAACACGTGTTGACAAACGTGAAAAAAGAAAGTAGTAGGGTGGAGTTTTTTTTTTTTTTTTTTTTTTAAGGAAAGGAAACTAGATTGACCGAAATCAACCTATAACATCCTAGTGGATGAGAAACGTAAAAGAAAATCAAAGATTTTCATTTTACCACGGATCAAACATAAGAGAAGGGCAAAAATGAGGAAACTTTTATAGAAAAGAAAATCACTTAAAAGCCCAATGAAAGGAAAAAAATAAAATAAGAAAAATAGATACAAGGGAATAATCTTCCAAAATTATACAGCAAATGCCAAAAATTCTAAAGGTAGGATAATCTTCCAAAAAGAATACTCCGTACGAAGAACTTCGTAAATGGGAACCAAAGACAACCCAAAATAGCAATGAAATTTTTTTTAGATTTCACTAGAAATTACTTCAGTAGAAATCTCAACAACTTGAAAGCTCCACCAAATTATCATAAACTTACATTTCTATTATATCAATAATGATATAGGTACAAATCAAAGGACTCTTGAAATGTTGCTCTTAAAATCTTTATTTAATCCTTCTTTAACTAAGACATATGACTAAAATAAACTCTCCTAAGCTAAAATGGAGAGTAAATTAAAGTCTAGTCATTAAGAAGAGAGAAAATCAAGAAAAAAACTGAGAATTTTTTCAATTAAAAGACTAAAAAAGATAAGAAATCTACAAAACCATGTAGATGAAGATAGATGATTATGAAGAAAAGGAGAAGAGGAGGGACGAAGTGCCGGGGAAGGACTCAAAGAAGACAAGGAAAATTTTCCATATCTCTTTTTGCTTGGAATTTGAGAGAGTTTCTCTCTCATGTTTCTCTCTCAATTTCATTTCTCTCTCATGGAGAGTTCATTACTTTACTCTTGGTGGCATTTGGATAAATTAAGTTTAATGTAACAATATTGCTTCAAGTAGTAGGATAGAGTTGAATGGAGGGAGTATATTTTTTTGTTACAACGTAAGATCGAGAGCGAGAATTGGGGATTTGACACATAAAATTAGTAAAACAACCTAGTGCATAGAAAGAGCACCCTAGGACCCTGTTTTAAGATTGATAGAAGGTAATAAAGCTGCTTTAGGATATTCTATAAGAGATCACAATGGTAAAATCGTTTTGTTGAGAGCAAAAAAGTGCGGATCCAATAGTATCCTTGTTGCGGAAGCTCTCGCTTTAAAAGAAGGTATTTTAGCAGCTAAATACTTAAGAATCTCAAAGTTAATTGTGGAGGGTGATAATTTATGTGTGATTAACTCGATTCGAGGTACTTGGCAAATTCCTTGGGAAATTTCTAGTATTATCAAGGATGTGAAATTAGACCTTCATTTTTCGATGAAGTGATAATTAAACATTGCTTTCGTGAAGCAACAAGGTTGCTGACTTCATGGCTTCTATTGGACATTCATGTCCAACTCTTTCGAGGTGGTTTGATAGCCGGTGGCTTCAACTTACCTCCCTCATTCGAAAGGATGAGATAGGTTGGTCTTACCCTAAAGAATCAACCTAGTTTTCTTACCTAATAAAAAAAAAAAAAAAAAAAAATACTCATCTTGACCTCAATAAGTTCTCTTACCTTGACAAAAAAAAAAAAAAAAAAGAAAGAAAAACTTGCCTCAATAACATGCTTAGTGGTGAGACCTTTGACTAGTTCCAAATATCCAATTCACCAATACTTGACATACAAGTGAACCTGAAACTTAGAATTTTTTGTTATTATTAGCTCTCATTATACGGTGACCAAACAACCAAAAGTTTAAATATGCAATCTTCTTTAGAAAAAAAAAAGTTTAAATACATAAATCTAAGTTACTCCAAAATATTAGGGCGGCTTAGGCATTTAACATTGATCTATTTGTGAGTTCGATCAGAGTTACCCTAGCTAACATAGTTACTGCTTGTTAAAGTTATCTTTAGCTTTAGCTTTGGTCATTTTAACCTGACAGTAGATCTCTTCAAATCCGAATAACCGAATCGTTGGACCTTAGGACAATGAGGAAAAACTAGCCCAAAAAAGGTGAATTCAACAGGATTTTTAAAGGATCCAAAACCAGATCTGCATATGAATGCAGGATCTGAAATCAATGCTAGAATTTTTCATTACTCACCCGATTTCGGCCAAATGGTAGTGTTTTAACAAACAAAAAAAATCAGAGGTAGTTGAACAAAAAAAACTATTGATAATGGTTGTGTTTGAATAAAAAAATCCTAAAATTAACTAATACTCATTTCGTCCCAATCATTTGTTTAATTTTCATTAAAATATCCTCACAAAGAATAAAAAAAGACAGATAGACAATTGGGACAAAGGGAAATAATTGGGACAAAAAAAGTAAAACAATTAAGAGAATTGTGCTACTGAAAAATTTCCCTTAATTTTATGGGTGTATTTGTGGGAAATAATCTGTATACTTCCCTTATTATCAAGGATTATAACGACTTTATCATGATGAAAGCATGTCATAAAATAACATTACATAAACAAAATAGAAAAGAGATGAAGATTCAACCTTCGGTCCTAGCAAAATCGGCCTAAGAACAATATCACAATGATATTCACCTATCAGTTGCACCCAAGATGATATGAGATATGCCCTTTGTGTTCTTGCTAGAATCGATCCCCAATTTCTGTAAATTGCTTAGGGTTTTTGGTTTTTGTGTTTGATGAGAGGCCAGAATTAGGTTAGAAAAATTAGGGTAGAAAAATGATCTCACCTCTCCTCTTATTGTAACCGAAAAATAAGAGTGAATGAGGGAGATATTTTCTCTCAAATTTTCGGCCCAAAATTCCGAAATTAAGAGAGATTATTTTCTCTTTTTTCGGTTTTTTTTACCTACCCGAAAATAAGGAGATTAAATCTTCTTATTTTGGTAGTATGCAAAATGTATAAAATGTATTAAATATAAATTGTCATTTATATTATTCCGTATTAACAAGTCTACACACAACAGCTTGAGGTTGATTTATTAATACGGGTCAATAATAATTTATTATGACAATATCGTATAATTATCATTCGCTGATTAAATATAACCGATTACATTTAATTACGAATTAACATATTAATTCGTCCAAGCTAACATTATATATATTAGTTAAATATAACATATTATATTCAATTTTACGAATTGACAGTTAATTCGTCTTAGCTAATATTATTTAATCGGCATTAAATAATCGTCTCATCAACACGTTGACTATCTGTTTAGTCAATTACTTGGACTAACCGTTTAGTCAGGCATCAATGTGATTATATTTTCATACAATCACATCTCTCAAACACATCCTTTAGGTGTGACTTTTAGGGACCAATTGATCACCGCCATCAGTATGATAATAACGTCAAACTTTCTAGCAAGTCAACCGTTATTAGGTAATCGTTAATCAACTGATAAAATACGAAGTATACTCTTGTGAACCTATAAGAGATTTATAAATGTTATCACACTAATTTGTGGAGGACACAAGCTCCAACAGTATTGTGGGTAGGGATGGCAGTGAGTCGGGGACCCGACCCAGACCCTAAGGGTCGGACCCTATTGGGTCGGGTATGGGTCTCATTTTTTCAGACTCAATGGGTATGGGTCGGGTATGAGTTTTAAGAAAATATTTCGAGTCCGGGTCCAGGACTAAGTTATGAGACCCATACCCGACCCTTAGACCCTTTATTAAAAAAAAAAATCACAACTTTTCACAATTCATACTGCAGACGTAGAAACCAAAGCAACTAAAGTCTCTTTCTCTTCCCTCATCCCATAAAGTGATAAAACCCAACCAAACTCTTCTGACAATACCACTACTCCACTGACACAAGGAAACCACCACCACAGCACTGATACGCGACTGACAACCACCTCTCTAATAGGCGGCGACCGACAACTACCATTGACGGCGGCCAGCGACGGTCAGATGGAGACGACTATCAAGTACGGTATTGATTTTAGAATTTCGAGTTTGATTCTTTCGCATGTATTTGGAGGTAAAATTAATTTAGCTCTTTTTTGTCTTTCTTAATCTCTTTGGTATGTATATTGGATTTGGTAGTGTACAATAGAGATTAATAAACTCATAGGCCCTGTTTGGTAAACAGCGGATTAATTTCAGCATAAGCAGATTGCAAAAGCAGATTATAAATGGCAAGGTTTGACTAGCATATTATAATTAGCAGAATTAATTTGAGTGTTTGGTAAATGACAGATTACGATTAGTAAATTGTTAGTTTTCTTTGTAAAATGGAGAAAAATTTCCTATTTTACAATATGCTAACCAATATGCTAGGGTAAGTAAAGATATTGTAAAACAAAGATATTGACCCCAAATATGCTGTTTACCAAACACTAAAATTAGCATATTGATTGGTCAAACATGCTAAAACCCTTGAATATGCTAAAAATTGGCCAATATGCCGTTTACCAAACAGCGCCATAATGTTAAAAGAAGTATGATTTTTTTTTTTTTTTTTAATTATAGACCTCATAGCTGTTAATCATGTTATTAAAGTGGCTGAAACTCAAACCTACGGGTAGACCCAGACCCTACCCTTACCCATAGGGTCCGGGTATGGGTCCTCAAATTTTAGACCCTTGCGGGTCTGGATCGGGTCCGGGTCCAAAAGAAAAATCTCGGGTCTGGGTGGACTCAACCCAGACCCTACCCATTGCCATCCCTAATTGTGGATATAAAACTTTCACTAGTTCTCAAATAAAGCCAAGATGGCCTGGTATGAAGTTGGAAATATGACTTCAAGCTAGTGTGCTTGGGATGCATTTCATAAAATCGGTACCTGACGCTTCTAATGCACTTTATTATGATGGCTCATATTCTTAAATGCAAGATATAAGGGAACCCCCAGGAAGGGTTGGGTTCCCAGTTGTCAGCAACTGCAATTCGGGACGAGGTAAAGCAGCTACTGGTCACCAGTGGTTAACCATTACAGTTAGCACCGAGTCCACAATACTAGCATGCAAAGCATGAGATCCTTGTGCTTTTGGCCGTAATCACAGTTTCATTTATCTGATAAATAATTGACTATCTATCATTCATATCAGCTTGGCCCTGATAAATTTAAGCAATGCCCTCATGCGGCCATGCTTATATATGGTTACATTATAAAAACCCATCAGGCGGCTATCTGCGGACACTTGCTTCCTAAATCCATCAAGCCCTACATGTTGTAGCATTAGCAGTATGCCTAGTAGGCATAGCTCTCCATAGCAAAATAAATACACAGGAACTTTGTTAAACATTAAAAAGGATCAGTTGAGCTTCCAAGAACAAAAGTCTCAAACCAAATGTCTACAAGTAGCCATAATCAATCACATAGAAAGATGAAGAATGAGACGGCTGTATACATACAACCAATACACTTGTACACATATAACCGTCTCATATAGGTTTGTGCCATCTTTAACTAGTCATAGTACAAAGATTTAACCTCATTTAAGAGGAACATACACGTGCAATTTTTAGGCCCTTGCCCTTTCTAATAACAGTCGAAGATCAACCACACAATGAAAGAGAATCACCGGTATTATTCACCGTTGTTCTACATAGCAATACACTTCAATTATTAGCAGCAACGCGAAAGAAACAATCGCAAGCTTGTGACGGATACCTCCATCACAAGCAAGACGGATTGATTACTAAAAGCCTCAAATGTCAATTGAGCTTCAATCCACACCTACAGTAGAAAATGGAGCTCTAGCTTTCCTGCACTGGGGGACCCTTCCACTTGAAGTTGTCTGCATATGACTTAGGCTGCAAATTAGATGCAAAAAGCACCCATGGTCATTGTTACCTTCTTCTTATAGACAAAGTTACATCCATCGATTGGTTATAAAAACACAAACTTGACAAGAAGAAGAAACTGAAAGCATATTAATGTCTCTTTCAACCATATTTTCTGTATATGCCAATTTTGGAAAGGCCCAGCTATTTTCAAAATTGGAAGTTCCAACAAAGAAATTTTACGGACTACTAGATAAAACTATCAACAGAAGCCAAATAATATGACAATCATCCCTAAATGAAAGGCCATACATTCTATTCAATCTACCAACTATTGAAGATGGTATTGTGGATGGAACTTGCAACTTTGTAAGCAATAATTTTAGACCATTGGCGAGTAATAACTGTTTTCATAGAGTCGAGGACAACAAAACTATGAGCAACGATGAGAGGAATCTGAAACTATGAGTACAATAATTATACAAAATTTGGAGAAACAAGATGCTTAGGTATGGGGGAAGAGTACTTCCATGCTTTTGTATAAGAAACAAAGGTGACAGTTCAAGATTGCACATTTGCACTTAACTACACTCAAAAGAATTAATAAATTATCACATGAAATTATGGAAACGAGTGGTTGAACAAATGTTTAGGAAAAAAAGAAGTAAAGGACTACTAATTGAATTTATGCCTAGGATTATAGAGGCAAAATGGCTCACTAAAGTCACTTCTTTATCTTGTGAAATGTGAAGTACCAGTCCTTCGATGAAATTCTAGATGCAATTTTCATCTTGGGTCATTCGGAAATGCATATGAATTTCATTGATTTTTGGACAAACGAATGATAAAGGTACCAAAGGAATTACTAAGGTGGGCCACAAGAAAAGGTGTTCCCGGAAGATGGTCTCGATGTAGACCAGGAAGCTAGTACGAGTGTACGAATATACGTCGTGAAGGGCTGAAGGCAAATGAACGAGGTCAATTGAAGACGCTATATTTGGAGTGCATGAAAGCTTTGCTCTTAGCCTTTTTCTATTTGAAATAATCTGACGTCAATTCAAGTGAATATCGCAGGGTTTGTGATTGTTTAAAGATGATTTTGTGTTAATTGACAAGATAAAAGATGCCCAAAGGACATTGAGACTAAGATGAGCATGAGTGTGATCCTCACATGCCTCAGAAATTGAAGGGTAAATCTTACCGCATTGCAATCAAGCGAGAGAACAATTATATAGCTGAGTATTGGGCCATAGAATAGTTTTGTGTACCCAAGGTGAACTTAGCGCCAGCAGTATAGTATGTGCATGTGCCGCCATTCAAAGAATGATAGATTAAGAAATAGTCAATAGAAAGAGAGTAGGAGTTGCGTGTAATGAAGATAAGATGAGGGAGAATCGGTTACGATTTGGTCATGTAAACCGAAGACAAAATGAGACCTCGATTAGAAGCTAGAAGAAAAAAGAAAAGATAAGACTTCCAAGGGTGTGGAAAGATGTAAGAAAACATGGATACAAATGAATCAAAATAATAAATATTAGGATTAATTCATGGGAATAATCCATCCTATGGATGCCCTGCAAATAACACTCCCTCCTTTAAGTTATTCGAATTTAATCCCTCATATCCCCTTTCCTTCCCGAAACAAACTTACTCAATTTTTTCACCGGAAACATCAGGTCACCTTATCCCTCCGGCCCTCCCCTTCCTTTCTTTTCTTGTTATACGTCCTTCTTTATTTTCATTCTTCATTAACACCAACCACTTCTTCAATCTCCATTAACACCAACCAGTCCACCTTCCTCCTCACCACTTCGTCATTCCTCATTCTCTACTACCCATCATCCGCCACCCCACCAGAAGCAACTCCCGACGGCCTACTACCCCACCCACAATCTATCTTTGATGAACCCAATTGAGTGGTTGTTGTCGTTGCTGCTGATTTATTTACCCCTATTGGAAAATGCGGAGACGGTATCCGGCGAGAGGTCGGTGTTTCCATGATTGGCCGAAATGATTGTTCCTTTCGGCCGGAATCAATGGCCGGCGTAAGGTATCCACTGTTGATATTGTTTTTTATTCCTTGCAAGATTGTTTTGACACAGAATTCCTCCGACTGCTGAAGGGGTGGATGTAGACGGTTGCGGTGGTGGTATTGGGATCGAGAGGGCCTAGCATACCTGATTCGGGTCCGAGCGAAATTATTATTATATGATATTTTGATTGATTAAAATCCAAGGCACTCAGTTATTGTGCGATTTTTATGATGTTGAGAAACAATGTGATATACACAAAGGAAAAAAACCCAAAAAAGTGAGATTGATGAAAAAATTGCAGAAACGGGTATTGAAGAAAAAGAAAGATGAAGAAGAAAAAGAAAGACAGCTAAGAAGAAAAAAAATGCAGAAATGCGTATTGAAATTGAAATTGAAGATGGGGATCTCATGAAAGAAAAGGAGAAAGCTAAGGATGTGAGTCGTTAAAATTAATTGTAATTTACAATAGCTGAAATTAATTCATTTTTGTTGCCATTGATGTCGTCAATCAATATTAGCTCGGTTGCCCCTGTCGTGGTTGAATCCGTCGCCTTTACCTCGTCAGATGGTTGTGGTATTGGTGGTGTTTATCCAACATTGAGTGATTTTTAATCAAATTATCATCAAATTATATAGTAGTAATAATAATAATATAAGAATGTGGTGTGACGATAATGTGTAGTCGCCGACAAATGAAGAAGAAAGGCGGTGGAGTGGTGGTGGTTGGTGCGTTGAGGAGGGTGGTAGAGTGTTGGTTGTTGGTGAATTGGTGATGGAGTGTTGGTTGTTATTTTTAACCTAAAAATAACACGGGTGACCTGTTATTCAGGTTTCCGGTCTCCTGAGAGTGTTATGCGAAGAATGATGAATAGGATGGATTTAATTGGAATTACTGATAGGATAGAGTGTTATTTGCAGGACACCCATAGGACGGATTATTCCCATGAAATAATCCTAAATATTATGGTATGTTTGGGAATCTAGAATTGGAATTAAACTTCGTAATTGAGACATTTCAAGCGTTTGGAAACCTTTGGAATTTGGAATTAGAATTGGACTCAAGTCCTTATCAATTTTAACCTAGTTAGATTTGGGGTTCTCAAATTCTTACCATATAGTAGTCATTTCAATACCATCAATATCTAACTAGTATAGATCCCGCACATTCCGTGGTATATATAGACTTTACCTTTTACAGTATTACTTATAGATTAATATCTTAATAATTTTCACATTTCTCCTCATTGAATTGTATTTTGGTTTGACAAAATAAGTTATTCTAAAAATTAATCAAGATAATTGAATAATTTCATGAAATTTGTATTTTTATGGAAATATTTTAATTAACTCAAATCTAGTGATTTTATTTTTATAAATTTTCTTAATTCTTTTCATAAATTCTTTTTTTATCACGAACTTAATAATAACAATTTATGGTTATGTATTGTTATAGTTATATTTATACCAATTTTATTTCATTTTAGTTAAAAGGTTAAATTTTAAAGTTGAATGATGAAAATATTATAGGTTCACGAAAAAATTGTAATTTTTTAATGAAAGATTAGTTTATTAATGAGTTAAGCATAAGATAAGGATGTAAACTATGCACTTTTTTCCAGTTAAGGGATTGTACTATCAAATTATCCAATTAAAGACCTCATATGTCTATTCCGTTAACTGTTGCAGAATGCATAAAAAAATATGAAATAAATAATAATTACACCTTATTGCGCCTTCCTTCTTGTTCATCAATAATTAACATCCCACAACCAAACTAACTCTAAATTAAGATGATGAAGTCAATTAAATTAGGCAATAAATGAATGGGATTTCGAGTTTGGGGGATTATCAAAGAATCCAAAAATTGTTGTTGCTTTGTGTACTTCGAGCTCGTTATTTTATAAACGGGTCGATTTCGGATGCGCGCTTAGCCTGCGGTCCCAGTTTTACTAGGCCAGCGGTGAATGTATATTTATGGTGAAGTCCGCTTATTAGCTTGTAATGAGAGGATGGACGGGGCATGTTTATGGGTCCAAGCTCGGTGAACTAGCAAACTGAGTAACAACTAACAACGATGACGAAGGTAGATAAATAAATGGCAGTTAGAGTTGAGGAGTGCTTTGATAGTATGGGTATAGTCATTTCTAATCAACGATTATCTTGGGAAACAAATTACCGGAAAATTGTGACTCTCTTCTTGTATATTTATATTTTTCTAACCTAATGTGCAAAAGTTGCATCATCAACTAGACAACTAAGTATATTCTGAGTAATAGACATTAGACTTTTAGCCATTGTTGACATTTACATCATTATTGATCATTATTGAAAGTATTGTGGGCAATTGGTATTAAAGGTTTTTTAACGGAGTGTTTGACGGAGTTTGCTCATAGGTCCTTACTTGGAAACTTTCAAAGTATAATCCCTTGATTGGAAAAAAAAAAAGTGAAAGTTTAGACCCTTATCTTACCTATAACTCCTTTATTAATGAAAGAAGATCTACTAGTTTTAAACCCGTGAAACTCACGGGCTGTTCTGTTTTATACTCTGTAGTTAGATGATTACCTTTAAGCTAATACTCCATATATTGTTAATAAACTTAAAGTCATACGAAAGTCGATATTACATAAAAGTAGAATACAACAAATTAGAGTTGGTTATTTGTACAATTCGTATCCATATTATTATTTTAACTAAATGATAAGTTATGAGTTTAAGACATGACTAAGATGTAAGCCTGTCAAATTTTGACCCAACGCGACCTCATCCATGTTTTCCAGGGTTAAAACCCGAAAATCTCGAGCACTAACCCATTCGATATGAAACCCGAAATAACCCGTTAATTTAAGTGAAACCCGACACGAACACGTCGACCCGTTGAGTCAAAGATATACTAAGATAATTTTTTTAAAAATATTAATATTTACTGTATTATATAATATATTTGAAAAAATAATTAAAAAACTAAACATTGAATATGATTAAAATATTAATATTAAATATAATTTAGTTTTAAAAAAATATTTTTCCGATCTATAAAAGGTGTTAGATACTAATTCTTGACCCGCATTTTGCCCATAATAACCCGACCCATAACTCATATTTGAACCCACCATACCCGACATGTATGTTCCGACCCGCCCAACCCGTTTGAGATATATAGACAACATAAAGGATATATAACCCCACTTAAATGGTGTAAAAAAATTATCGGGAAAATAATATCAAATGAACCCCGCTCTTCTACCCTCGTATACACATTAAAAAGTCATCGAAAAAAATAATAATAATGCTTGTAAAATGTATTCATAAATTATAGGTTAAGACAATTTCAACTATGAAACTGTCCATTTTTGTTAACAAAAAAACGTTTTTTATTATTAAATTAATAAAAAAAATTGTCTTTTTATTTAATGAGTTAAAAATTATAAAATAAGAGGGTCTCACACCATGAGACGGTCTATTTTTATAAAAAAAAATTCATTTAATGCTAACAAATAAGTCGTCTTTCCACATTATAGAATAGTCTCATAGTATAAGACCGTCTTAATTTAATAATTAATGACAACCACAATAGATGATGGAGTATTTTTTTTTACCATTACTGTAGTTTGTAGATTTAACATGGTTAGCAATACGTTTGTTTTTGGGAAGAGTACCATCAATATAGGAATTTAAAATATATTCCGTAATTTTGCTTATCTAAATATATTCCGTAATTTTGCTGGAAAGAATATCATATAGCTATAGACCTATAGTAAATTAGTTTATAATCTATTTTTGCTTAGATATTATATTTATATTTATTATTTACTTTATATGTTTTTATAATACGCAAAGATTATATGGTTTTTAAAGATATATTGTGTAAGAATTTATATGTTTTTTAATTTTTAATTTTAAAAATATATTATGTAAGGATGGGAGAGAATTTCAAAATATATATGAAATATACACCAAAATATATATAGAAAATATTTTATATGTTTTTTAAAGATATTTTATATGTTTTTTTAAAGATATACTGTGTAAGAATGGAAAAGAGATTCAAAATATATATGAAATTTATGAATATAGGAAATATACACCGAAATATATATAGAAAATATACTATCATATAAAATATTTTCTATACATATATATATAGATTTTATTTCCATGTTTAAGTTGGAGCATTTTGGAGGAATTTTTTTTTTTTTTTTAGGATCTTTATTCTCTTAGTAGATAGTTGATTGCATTTGTTTAAAAAAAGGGTTTTTTGATAACTGCTACCACATGTAATTCAGATTTTACCAACTACTACCAAAGTAAAATTTGTTTAAAAACTGCTACCAATATTGTTGGTTCGGCTTAAAACTAACTACCAAAAGAGTACGAACCTCCTATTTGCGCGTGAAAAGATAGTAATACCCCTATTTTACACTCCTCTCTCTCTTATCAGCCCGTTACCCAAACTTATCCCCCTTTTAACCTATTATTCAACATAATTAACTTCACTCATCACTCATATTCAACCTAATTAACTTCTCATTTTACTTCCCAATTAAATTAAATTGGGGCTTTTAGAAATCAGCTAAATCGTCTCAAATTTCTTCCCCAAATCAGCTAAATCCCAGATTAATTAGGCTTTTTATCAAATCTGAAGAAGAGCAGAATCTCGCAACTTTGAGAATTCCTTCTTGTTCATTTCTACAGTTATCGTCTCAATTTCTTCCCCAAATCAGCTAAATCCCAGATTAATTAGGCTTTTCATCAAATCTGAAGAAGAGCAGAATCTCGCAACTTTGAGAATTCCTTCTTGTTCATTTCTACAGTTATCGTATTGAGCTTCTAATTTACAATATCAACAAACTTTTTTTCCCAGAAACAAAATCATAATCTAATCTCTTTCGTTATTAGTTCATAAACCTAATAATTAACGTCTACCCATTTCATTTCTAACCTTAATCTCAACTGGGTTTCCTTTCTTTTCCAAAATTGTTTAGCTACTAAACCATAATTCAACCATACGACGGCGATAATGACAGAGAGGAGGCAGAAGCTGAACCGAAAGGCGAAGACGAAGATAACCCAGAAAACACTAGTACCAAACTCCCCAATTCATCGACCCAACTAACAAAGCACACCTAAGATTGAAATTTGATCCAAACCCTTTTCTCGAAATCAAAATTAAACTCTAATCAAACTGAGCCCACAAAAAAAATCGATCAATAAGGGAGAATTTCAAGAGCTAATAGCTTTCAAAATTAGGGTTTTTAGCACCAATTTTTAGGGGTTTTTAGGGAATAAATCGATGTTGACGGTAGAGTAAAAACAAGTGAAATGATATAAGAGAAGGAAAATCAAAAGGGTATATAGAAATAATTAAGGGATGAAAATTAGGGATTTTTGAGAAGGGGAAAATTAGGGGGAAAAGAATGTATGACTAAAAAGATCTCGTAGTCTAAAATGGAGAGCAATTAAAGTCAAATCTTAGAGTAGGGAAAACCCAAGAAAAGTGATTGAAGAAATTTCTAATAGAAGAGATGAAGAAATTGGGGAAGAAACCAATAAAGGGATTCAACACCATTTTCCAATTTCTGAGTTTTTTGCTTTTTTTGAGAGGATTTCCTCTCTCTAAATTTTTAGAGAGAGAATAAACTCTCGTTTTCACAGTTTGTGTATGATTTGGTTCACCTACTTTTGATGTTGTTATTGATGACTGATGTGGGAAAGAATTGACGAGAGAAAGAATAGAGAAATCAACGGAAACAAAATTAACAAAAACAACAACATTCTTTAAGTTTGATTTTTAGTTTAATAAAAAGTGTGTGGACTAATGAGTTGGGGCTGGGAATAATGAAGGAAAAATTACCAGAAATTGATGATGTAAAAGATGAGATATGGATGAGAATTAGATTAATGGAATAAAGAGAGAGTGAGTGAGAATGAGAATTAAAATTGGTGGAAATTGAAAATGAATGAGATGTGTGATGAATGGATGAATTAGAAACACAAGGGAGGGGGTAAGGGCATTTAAGGAAGAAAAAATAGAACTTAAGATAAGATTTTGAGATGGACGGCTAAGATCATCTCTACTTGCTTCCTAACATGATTTGGTAGTTAGTTTTAAACCGAACCAACAATATTGGTAACAGTTTTTTAATTTTTTTACTTTGATAGCAGTTGGTAAAATCTGAATTACATGTGGTAGCAGTTATCAAAAAACCCTAAAAAAAAATAAGAAAATACTTATTTATGGTATAGAATAATTGAGAGGTAAATATTGTGAAATAAAGTAGCTGACATATTGGGTATTGATATTTATAACAAGTAGATTTATTTTAATATGTGAAATACTTAGGCGGGAAAACTGAGCGGGATTATTTGGAGAAGTGTTAATCTTTTAGTATATAGGGGATTACGTTTTTTGGTGATTGAAATTTTGTCGCAATATTTTTTGAGTTATGCTCTTTCATGGACATGATTTACTCAATCATAGACATAATTGACCATTTTACCCCTCCCACTTCAACATCCTTATTTTTCAATTTTCTAACTCTTCCTCCACTTTTCAATCACCACCCGCCTCTACCACACCGCCTCTACAACCACCGCGCCACCCTCACACCACACCCTCCCCTATGCCGGCCATATCCGCCCCCTCCCCCACCCGCCCAAGCCTACCACCGCTGGCCCTCCTCCTTCTCCACTCGTACTTGAAAGAGCAATAGCTTATTTTTATGCATGAGTTTTTTCCCCGTCATGATTTTTTTTCTAATAAATTTTTTATATAAAAAAGGAATGGGATATTCTACATGGTACCCCTGTGTTTTTTTTTTTCTAAGGGATACCCCTCTCTTTCCACTAAAAACTTGGTGGCTTATAATTCGTGGTCACGAGTTCCGAATGCGATGATTCTTTTTTTCAAATTAATCGTCTTTACAGATCTTCGATTTGGAAAAAAAAAATACTGCCATTTTCAAAACTTGTGGCAAGAGTTACGGTTGGTCAGACGTTTTTAACCAAATAAACTTTGACCGCCTATATCTCATTGCCCCATCTTTACGAGATCTTTAGCTTGAAAAAAAATTTGTCACTTTTTTACTTCGTGGTCAATAATTATAGATGGTCAAAGATTTTTAACTAAAAAAAGGGTTACACCATAGAATATAAAAACACATAAGGATACCATGAAGAATATCCCAAAAGGAATTTGGTGACCTTGACCCGTACCCGCCCCACTCATTCTAGTTCCAATTTCACGCGTTTCCTAAAATCACCATTGAGAATTTGAAATTCGGAATAGAATTCCAATTAATCTCCAAACAAATTTTTAGAATTGGATCCAAACATTTTGAGTTCTATAATTGAAATCATGAAAATGAAATCAATTTCACGTCAACACTAGCTTAAGGTTTTTATGGATCAAAGAAAATATAGCATTGGAGTGGACAATGTGAAGGGCAAGGATCCACGCTGATATGGAGTTTGATTTTTCTTTTGATCTATGATTTGATTATTTTGTCGATTATTTTTTTCTCTAAATTATTATTATTATGCTTATTTTTCCAGCTTGTTTCACTTTAGACTTCACTTTATTATCATTTTTAGTTTTATCGTTATTAAAATACAAGATCGCTTTTATTTATTTATTCCATTAATTTCCTTATACTCATTTACTTATGTATTTATTTATTGCTATTGTTATTGCTATTATTAATCTATATGTATTATAAAAGAAAAAATAATAACATTTGTCTGACTTCCTTATCCTTCTATATTGATTACTTTTCTCATTCTTCTCATGATTTTAATCTATGACCTTTTCAGATGATTATTTATGTTGAGTGATCCGAATCATTTTTGGATCAATGTCGTATCGGGTGGAAAAACTGGTTAGGTTTCCCAAGGTATAATAAAGTAGTGGCAGACTACTGCAGTCATGCTCTTCTTATAGTCCCTACTTGAGAAGCGAGGCATGGTATTTAGATTTAGTTATAGGTCTCAACTACCTTTTGATGGTTACAAGAAGAGCCTTACAGAATTATCTGAGTACAAGATTAAAAGGGGACTTAAAACAGGGAGCAATTAGTCAGTAGACCAAAGAAACATAAAAGGGCGTTTAAAGACAAGAAAAAAACACAAATCTTAGATATCACAGTCGATAACAAAGTTGTCCGAAGAGAGGGTTATTCAAAGCAAAGTTGATTAGCTGTTATGGACAAAAAACATCGTACCTTCAGAAGAGGTGTGTGGGGCTTTTTCACCTGCAGAGAAAACCCAGAACCAGTCACACTCACAGGCAATGTCAACGTAAAATTGGAAAATAATTAGCCAATGTCAACGTAAATCTCTTTTAATCAGCCATACTATGAAAAAAGGTAATCTCGGGAACCCCATAACCAAGAATTCCGAAAGTTAAGAGAGGCAATACTCCAAAATACATATACAGCATTGCGTCATTGACTCGTGCAAATACAGACTATTTCATATGCTTCCAAGTCTTCTTGCATAGTACATTAACTTAAAAATATTCTACTTTAAGAACATCTTAATTTGATTACCATTTCTTTATTAAAGCAAAGATTCCTCCAATTGTGATAGGAGTAACTAATAAATCAATAAAGCTAGAGTAACCTAATAATAAAAAGACGCATTGCTCAAAAAGTACAATCTACAGAGTTTCAATAATAAAGAACTAATTATCCAACAGTTGATGGGAGGCAAAAACAGAAGACCTAATTAATGAGGCTCAGGGAGCAAGGAGTGATAAAAGAAGCTTGAATGAGATTGCCAGTTATAATAAAGAGCTTAGTTTTGACGCACGTGTATAGAATGTGGCAATACCACTGAGGGCCTAGCACTAGGCTCAGTTTGGATAATCTGAGCCACAAAGCGAGAACTTATACCATGCGACCCAGATTGGCCTGCAAACTAGGAACTAGGAAGCTACTTTCAATTGTATCCCATGAACAACAAAGTGGTTTTTGGATTGCTTTGCTCACTTGGTTCGGGAAGGCACAAAGGACCGCCTATACGTCTAACTCTATATATGCTGCACAATCTTGTCATCATCTCTGACTCCAGTGAGTCTTCTAGGAAGCTAGGGTAGAGAGAGGGTCCAATGGTATTGTGTGCAAAGTCTCTTGTGATTGATCCTGGTCTCACTCTTGAAAGATTATAGGAGAAGGCGCCTCTTGTGACTACCTTCTGGAATCTTCGGCCCTTATGCACACGAGGTGCTTCGTTTTTCAGACAAATTTGTATTTTTAAAATATTAGTTTACAATAATAACTCAGGCATAGCCTTTTAGGCATAAGAAAAGAACTGAAGAAAAAGAGAGAGAGAAATTACGTAGTAATGCACCTCGCTAGTTGCGCCCTTGTACAAGGCACGCCTAAGGCGGCCTGGATTGCTTTCGCTAATACGATTTTTAAAACTAAGCCTGCTAAGCTGAGTTAACGTACATAATATGAGCTCCAATAAAAACAGGTCCAAATTCACTTCCAAAAGTTTGGGCACAAGTGTTGGCAAGAGGCTAAACACATTTTCTTCACCAACTTGGGCAAAACAATCACGCTTCAATTATTGCAAATTAATAATCTCTGTGTCTCCAAATAAAGCAACTAAGAGGGGGGCACAATGAAGAGTGATGCTCCTGTTTCTTCCTTAGTCGAACTCCAAAAAAACAATCAGAAATTCAAAGAAGACTCAGCCAAACATATAGGCAAAACCCACAAAACCTTCTAAGCACATAAATTTCTAAACAGAAATTACAATGTCTACGTCAAAATAATCAAATGAGTCAGCCTAGGTGAAAAATAAACATCGACTTCACATAGGAATATCCTTTTTCTTAGGACCGAAGACTGGACCGGAGTTGGATGTACGCAGCCTTACTCATGTATTAAACAACATAAAGAGGCTGTTTCTGAATGACCCAAGGTGAAAATTGTGTCCAGAACTATATCGAAGGGCTCTTACTTCACAATAGAAAGAAGCACAACCACTTTAGAAAACCATTTTGCTTTATTCCATCACAATCCAAAACCAAAGAGTGACAAGTCTTTGGCCCCATTGAAAATGGAAATAAACACCGACGGTGAAAAATAAACATCGACTTCATCTTCATTTAGAACAAAGAGGGAGTTGGATAATAAGGATTCATCTTGAATGGATGGAGAGAAAAGTGCCTAACTAGAGGGAATACAGAGGGTAGAAAGAGAAACATGGGAAAGAGCAAGAGCTGAAGTTACAAAAAAGAGTAAGGAGAGCGTACAAGAAAAGTAATAGATTTATTATTTTTTCAATTTTTTGAGAATAGCCGGACATAAGTCAGTCCACAGAATTACGGTTACATTCAAGACAGGACTGAAAATCAGGAATTTCCTTTTTCTTAGGACCGAAGACTGGACCTCTTCACTTCCGGTACGGTACCACAGTAATTTCCCGTCTAACCAGTATTTTACACACTTTTATGATTAATACTTAACCTTAGTCCCACACAACCATAAAATGAGTCAGCATAGCAGGTACCAGGACGAAGGCCTTGAATCAAAACAATAGCTCTTATCTTTTTTATGACCAGACAGGACATTTTCACTAGACATTGGCTTATGATGTAGACATGGCCTCTTCTCAATGAACTGATACTCGTACAACTTATCCTTCATATTCTAACTTTCGTAAGTACCCTAACTAAGAACCAAAGGAGAACACGTATAAAAAGTCATAAACAGTGTCTTTGTTACATGCGAGTATGCAGCACATGTACACATGCAATTTCTTGTGAGGCATCATATTCATCATAAAGTGCAGATAAATGTTTTCACATACTAAATCCACCAAACAAAAATGAATATTGAACAGAAAAAAGCTCATTTCAAATTGACGGATAAGAACAGACATACCACATATTGCCATCCATGTTTTGTAGCAAAGGCTTTTGCAGCTTCTTCACTTTCAAAAGTAAGTCCTGCTTCACCAACATTAGCATATGGGTCTCCTGTGGATGTCCACCCCATCAAAGGATTCTCCCATCTACAACAACATTAGCATAAAGTGATCAGCTGTGCAGCTATGCTTGATCCTTTATAGTTTACAAAAAAAAGTTTTAACTCACATGTTAATAAGCTGGAGAATAAACAAAACCACTTACTTCTGTGTAGAAAGAAAATTGATTTTCCACCTCCCAACTTTCCCGGCACCTTGCTGTGATGCAGAACGAGCAGGCGAATAAATCACAACCTGATTCATGATTAAAAACGTGTGAAAAAGCTTGAATGACTCCAATAGAAACATTCCTTTCAAAATAGAGCACACAATGCCACACATCCAGCACAACTATAATGATAGCAAGGAAATCGATACTAATCATATAAAGATATAACATAAGTTGCATCTTCAAAGTCCGCCCCTCCAGTCTTCCTTGTCATATCTATTGACGTCCTATATTATCATTATCATTAAACATGTAGAGACCTTTCCGAGTCCAACCCTTCAGTCTCCCAAACATAAGACTTTCTAAAAGGATGCTACACTCATCTCCTTTTTTTGGGGGGGGAAAATGTAAGAAATATATTGATGCTCAAGTTCAAACCATTACATCCATACGTCCTAGTTAGTTACATCTCACCACTAATACATTCAATCCATTCATTAGCTCTCCTACACTTAACTTTCTGTGAGCTATTCCTAATGTGCATACGAATAAGCTCTTTAACCTGCTTAACAACAATCTCAGGCATAGGAACTACATACTCAAGCCTACATCTATTTCGATAATGCCAAATCAGATACATAAGGTGAACCAGACCAGCAGCCAGAATGAACTTCACCATTAGCCCATTAGGAACCTCTCCTTATGCTGCAACCACCATTGTATAACATCCTTGTCAGATAGATTAGTATGGAACCAGTCAGACAGCATCATCAGGCAATTCCTAGTGAACATACATTGAAAGAAAAGGTGATCATTGTACTCTTCTGCACTGCCACACAGAAAACAACAATCTTTCTGAATAAAGCTCATCCACTACAGCCTTTCTTGAGTAAGTAGCCTATGTTGTGCAACAAGCCAAATAAAAAAAGAGTGTTTAGGCAACATCATCCTGTTCCTAACCCAGGGGTACCACTAACTTTCTCATGAACTACATCCAGCCAAGAGTAACCCAACTGAAATGTATATTCCTGACCAGTCTGTCTCCAATTATCATCATACATAAACTGTTTGAGTCGATTTTTGACCAAACAAATCTTCCCCCATGCCCAACTAGCTCCATAGGCAGGTTCATAATCCTTCCAGTTCCTGCCCTTTATATAAATTGAATGGATCATCTGACCCATAAATAGTCAGCCTTTTACTCAATCCACCATACATACTTACCAATTGAGGCAACATTCCAGATGTGGAGATACTTCAACCCCAGTCCCCCTCTTCTCCTTGGTTCGCAGATTTTTTCCCAAGAGACTAAGGCTTGACTATCCTTTGTTTCATTCCCATGCTAGACTAATGATCTAAAAGCAGCTTCAATTTTGTTTAGGACAGTCTTGGGGAGAATAAAAATGCAAGTCCGATAATTGTGTAATGTACTCCTAACAGATTTGATAAGAACTACCTTCCTGCATAGGATAGTTTCCTATCCCCTAAGCTTCTAATTCTATCAAGTACCTTCTCAATTAAACATTGAAAATCAAGTACACCACGCCTCTGAGGTGAAATATTAACCCCTAAATATTTAAAGGGAATTCTCCCTGTTTTCATACCAGAGGCCCCCTCAACAATCTGCATTAATACGTTCATCCACTCCATTACTATAAATGTTTGACTTTCCATTATTCATTTTCAACCCAGAAGAGACAGAGAGAGTCTCAAAGGCTCCACACAGTGGCACAGTGGAATTCAAATTCCCTCTACAAAACATAAGGAGATCGTCAACAAAGTACAGGTGATTGAGATTCATCCTGGCACACAAAGGGTGAAATTTAAAACCCTTGTTCTTCTGTATCATCATCAGAATTCTGCTCAGATATTCTAGACAAATAGTAAACAGTAGTGGGGATAGGGGGTCCCCCTGCGTCAATCCCCTCTTGCCTTTAAAAAAACAAACACCTCACCATTCAATGCAATGGAATATAAAGTGGTGATACACAGGGAACCGTGAAGCAATTAGCATCTCTTGAACAAGAGACCGTTCTGCAGTCATAAGACTTCTGTAGATCAATTTTCATCATGAGTCTAGGAGAACAAGCTTTCCTTTTAAATCATTTGATCAGGTCCTGACACATTAGAATATTGGCCACTATATCCCTCCCTTTCACAACGGCACTTTAGGAAGCACTAATGATATCAGGAAGGATAATGCTCAATCTATTGCAAATGACTTTTGCAAGGCACTTATAAATTGTATTGTAACAGGCGATCTGAACAGCATCACACTATCAGGTATGTCCACTTTTGGAATCAGAGTAAGAATTGTGTTATTACATTGCTTCAGAACATTCCCTATATTAACAGCATTTCAGTAACCTCCTTTCCAACTATATGCCACGAGTCTTTGAAAAACTGACTACTAAATCCATCCAGGTGCTTTGGTGCCAGGGATGGAAAACATAGCCAGTCTGATCTCATCAGTAATAGGAGCATTTAAAATATCCTTGTGCCCTCATTTAAACAGTTACCAGCTTTAACTATCCCATGATGAAATAGGCTGAACAACTTTTTAATCCCCCAATAAACCTTGATCATATTTCTCGGATGCAATCTTATGTCTTCCGGTTTGGACAACTGTCCCTCCATATCCTTTATCCGATAAATCCTATTCCTTGCTCTCCTTTTTATGCTAGAATGAAAGTGAGAAGGGTTCTCATCCTTTCATTCACTCATACTCCATGGCATTTTGCAAGAGAAGCAGATTCCTAGCTTTTATCAACAGACTCGGTTCCTTGGCATATTCATACTCTGCAAAACTCACTGTTCGGAGGATCACTGACTAACCTCTCGTGAAAGTGTTTTAAGGGATAATTCAGTGACATGGGTGAGATTTTCAATGTCACTAAAATGATCCTTGTTTAACTTCTGCAGCCCCTTCTTCAGACCTTTTAATTTTGTCACCACTTTGAACATAGGAGTCCACCTGACCTCCATATTCCACCCATTTCTAACCACATCCTCATAGTCCTCAGCCATTACCCACATGTTGAAGTATTTAAATGGAGACTTCTTCCTCATTGCAATCTCCTTAAAATTATTCAAACATGGACAGTGATAGAATAGTCCATTAGGTAAAAAAAAAATTGCATAACAATCAGGGAACATATTTAGCCACCCGTCATTAATGAAAACTCCATCAATTCTACTGTAAACTTTTGTAGATGCTTCATGTTTGTTATTCCAAGTGTAATAAGAACCACTTGCCTTTAATTCCGGCAAATGACAATCATCAATCATTTGCCTCAATGGTGCAAACTCGGCCCCAGTAATACAATTAAAATCACCACACACCATCCAAGCCCCATCTACAATTCTAGAATATCTCCTCGGATTAATCCACGGACTCTGCCTTTCAAGAGCTCTGTTAAAACCATATACCAGTGTGAACCAGAAACCTACCTTTTGAATTTTATCATACACCTTGGAGTGGATGCTTTGATCAGTAACATGATGAACATCAACTTGAAACAAGCTAGGCGCCCACAATAACTACACTCTACCCCCTTTATGGCAACTAGTATTAGTGCATATACCCCAATACTCACACATGTTATTCCTGACCTTAAGCCCGTTATTACCCTTTATTTTTGCCTCTAACAATCCAAATAGCCCTACATTATTCTGGTGTATAAACCACTTTATTTCCTTTTGTTATTTAGGCTATTTAGACCACAGATATTCCAAATGCCTAGACTACCCATTTATCCTTACTCTCATTCCTTGACTTCTGCAACGAAATATTCAAAGCTTCCATAAAGCTAATTCCCCCAGGCTTTTACCCGGTTCATGCTGAGCATTCGAGCTATAAACCTCCTAGGCATTGATTGTTCCCCAGCTATCAAAGAAAACACCACAGCAGGAGTTTCAACACCCATGGGCACAGTTGGAACAACAGGCATAACAGGAACCACAGGTTTAATTGCTGGTACAGGAATGGCTATAATCTTAAGCCTCCAAACTTTCTGCACATTCTTAGTACCAGTCTTCCTACATTGTTCCCGGGTATGACCCATACCTTCGGACTTCACACATGAAATAGGGAGCCAATCACAGACTACCCTAACATGTTGGTGTCTTACCCAATTCATCCAAAAAACAATTTCCGAGGAAAATTCTTGCCCAATCTGAACCTCCGCCATGGTTCTGCATAACCAAGGAAGGTCCTATGAGCAGTAGCATCATCACATTTAATATATGCTCCCACCGTACCACTTCTCTTCTTCAGGCATTCAGTCCCCCAAAATTTAACATCCAATCCATACTTCTTCATCCAAATAGGAACTGATTTAACATCATGTTTAATCAATTTAGTACAAGGACTCCACTCCTTAACAATTACAGGTTTATTGTCAAAGATTAGATGTCCATTACTTAAAAACATTTTTCTGTTGCTCGTTAGTTTTGAATCTCACTTGAAAAATCTGCCATACTCTCTTTACAAAGCCAGTAATAACATTACTAAGGGGATTCGCACCCAAAATGTAACAAAATACAGCAGAAGACCAGTATTGTATCTCAACGTCCTCTTTTGACAGTTGGAGAATAGGTTTCTGCGTAGTCTCCTCTACTCTAGATTATCCTCTTCATCCTGTTCAACATCCTCAAGATTGAATCCAACTCAGTTTCGATTTCAAAGGAACAGTACGACTACTAAAACTTGCAGTATTAGGATCAACTTTTTTTTGATTTTTTGTAGTATTAAGAGTACTATTAGTACTATTAATTATGGGATGGGATGGGATTATTATTGGATTTCTTATTCCGTGCCATTGCAGTAGATTAAGATCCTTCAGAATTTCAAAGAATTTTCTCTCTCTATATTCTCTCTCATCCTTATTCTTCTTTTAGAATTTCAAAGAATTTTCTGTCTCATCCCTAAATCAAATCATTTGTATGTTATGCTACACTCATCTCGGTAATCATTTTCATAAACAGAAAACATGTTGCATTCTATGTTACTCGGACACTTCACGACTTTTCGACACGGTGTCGTGGTGGGCGGTTAACACAGGTTACATCAATATCATATGTCATATCCGACTCTTCACTCCCAAGTGTTTATTGACTCTCAGACATCACATCAACAACCTTTTCCGCCATAATAGAGGAAACATCAGATTGTCGGCTAAACTCCCAAATTGGTAAAAAAGTAGAGGGTCTTCGACAAATTGGTAAAAAAAAATAGCATATTGGACAAATTGGTAAAAAATGTTGATTAAGTGATAAATTGGTAAAAATTGTTTAATTAAGTGATATTTAGGCCAAATTCTATAAATAATATTATAAAAAAACTTTTATTAATGAACATATAGTAAGTAATATATGCGGACAATATTTTGACCCTTAATATATTCTCTACTTAAATTTATTTTGACTTGAAATTGCATTTACGATTCATTTGGGTTAATTAGGTCGAGTTCGGGTCGGGTCATTTTCGGGTTTACTGGAACTCGGATAAGTTCGAGTCATGTTGGATCATTTCTAACTTTGTCGTTTTCGGGTGTAGTATTATAAAGTTTATTAGGGCAATGCGGGTTAGTTTACAACGATAAACATTCGTGTCGAGTCATATTGGTTAATATCAATCCGAGCTATGGGTTATTCTTGGCTCCACAGTTCAGATGCCGTGTCAACTCGGGTCTTGTCTTTCGAGTCGGGCCAATTATTTTGATATTAACCAAAGACTATAAAAATAGTATAAAAAACCATTATTTATTTTCTCTACCCAAAATTTATATTAACCAGAGACTATAATAAAAAAACCTGAGCCAAACTAACTTGACCGAAGGATTTAATCAAACTGACGCGATACCTGAAGTGAGGATCCCATCATGACCCGTTATCCGAACCAATAACCATTACCCTAATAAACTTGATAATAAGAGACCGAAAAATGACCCAAATCCGAAATGGTTCGACCCGACCCAACCCGACTCGATATATATTATTTACCATTAAAACATTTAAGAAAGATATTTAATATTATATTTTGGCCTAAATATCACTTAATCAACTTTTTTTTTACCAATTTGTCTAATATGCTACACCCTCCATACCACACCAAGGTAACATTGACTTTTTCACACTTGTCGAGACACGTTTTGCAATGTGAATATCTTTAGTTACACATTATTAAAAATTATAAAAATTTGATATTTTTATAGCATTCATGATGATAAATCAAACAAGATCTCAAATGACTATATTTTGTCTTATAGATTAAGAATAATATCGAAGATTCCCTACGACCATGAATAGTGCCAAGATTCTCAATGTTACCATTGGTGTGGTATGGAGGGAGTATTTTTTTTTTACCAATTTGTCCAATATGCTATTTTTTTTTTTTACCAATTTGTCGAACATGCTAGTTTTTTTACCAATTTGTCCAAGACTCTCTACTTTATTTACCAATTTGGGAGTTTGGCCTCAGATTGTCTGCATAGTATATAATCCCAGACCAACCTCCATTGTCTACCCTTACCTTCCATGAAAAGTCAGCATCTACACAAGTCCAACTTCAAAGTTCAAACATAGTACATATGCAGAAAAAGTTGCACGTAACCAATCTTCTTAGCGACAAATGTGAATCCAGTGCACACAAGCTTAGTGCTCACTAACTTTGAGTTCGGAACACTCCCCCAAGAATTATCATATGCAACAAAATTACCCAGTGCCTTAAAGGGCTTTCGTCTATTGTGGAGTGAGAGGAAAATATAGACGGTTTTACCCCTTTGTTCAAAATTCTAAATACAATGACTCTTTCCGCATGACCCATTATCTACACAACCTCCCTCTCAGCCAGTATGGTTTTACACTCTGAGTCGTCCTACAAGCTCCTTAGTAAATCAGTATTATATAGTCCCTCCGTTTGCTCATTCGTTTACCTATTCCATTTTAAAGTGTCTTGAGTCATTTGTTTACCTTTCTATATTGCGAAGGCTAACCACCACCACAAATGGTCCCCAGCTCTTTCCTTAGTCTTTGTGCTTAGGTAAACAAATGACTGGGGTGGAGGGAGTATAATTTTTCTAAAAAAAAATCCAACATTGCATACGCAACTGGAAATGCAACAAAAATGAGACCGTAAAAACTTGAAAGGCACAGAATCACTAAAATTAAAATGAATCATACAGAATGAGAATAAATTAAAAGAAGACATACGCGGCGATGAAGATGTTCTTGGGGGATACCGGAAACCATACCGACTTCGCCAGGTCGGATTTCGACAAGAGCATCGGAATCGGATGAGAAGGTTCTAGAAGATTGGATTAGGGATTGATTAAAGCGAGCAATTCGTAAGCCAGCTCTTTGCAGAGAGGTAGCCATTGTTATGGTGGGAATGAAAATGGTAACCAAATTTCTGGGACTTTCTGTTTTATTGTTGACGTGGTTTGTCCTAAATTTCTGGTGAACCGGGCCACTCGCTTACCATCGCTTCTTCTCAGGGGTCGTTTGGTTGCATATAGGAATTTGTATTGCCTAGGAAGTCATAAAACACGTGAATTTGGAATTCATGTGAATTGCAAAAAAATGTTTGGTTGCCATGGAGGAAGTGCAATTCACGTAAGATTCTAACTTACCTAGCAGGGGGCCAGGTAAGCAACTTCCTCCATTGTGGAGGAATTGGAATTCATGGGAACTTCCAATTCATGTGAATTGGGGTAACCAAACAACATACCCATTTTGCAATTCACATGAATTTAAGTTTCTGCATTATTTAGTGGGTAACCAAACAACCCCTTATTAGATTATAATCCCCTAAGGTTATGATCAATCTTATATATATATATAAAACTGGGTTGAAACGTTGTGGATGCGCCACGTGTCCTATACAACCTTAATGACAAGCATTTATTACAGCTAATCATTTAATATGAACATAATAAATGCAGCATAAATCTCAGTAATATTAATTATAATTTAATAAATTTTATTATAAAATTACATTAAATAATTACGTTGATTTGATTCTAAATTTATTAAAAAAATATTCTGATAAAAATTCTAAATTGTAAATAAAAACGTTCATTGTGAAAAATGCTTTCAATCGAGTATAATTTTCATTATATTTATTAACATATTTTGATATGTAGAGATGATTAAAGTGAGTATCTTACAATGTTTTACATTTACGTAAAAAAACATTTTGAGAAAGTTATAAAACTTAGACCATTAATATATTTTGAAGAGTCATTGTATTTATTAAAAAAAAACTTAAAAAAAACTACTAAAATATAAGTTTTTATAGTGTGGGAACAAAAAAATTATATTGCGACAAAATGAATATATATGAGATTTTGAGAGGTTTAAATACTCTGATAACGAGTATGTATGTACAATTGTACATAGTGATCACGAGTGAGTTTGAATAATTAAAACAATAGTAATGATTATTAAGTAATATAATATTATATAGGGTTTTTCTACGTGGTACCCCGTGTTTCTTCACATTCTATGTGGTACCCCTATATTTTTGAAAATATAAGTGGTATCCTTAAATTTAGTAAAATGTTCTAAAAATACCCAATCTACTAAAAATCACGTTTTTAATATGTTAGATTTTGTAAAGAAAATATGTTTACAATTGAGTAGACGATGTTTATGTTAATGACATTACAAATTATTGTCAAAAAATCAATAAAAAATGTATAAATTAAACATTTTAAAGAGGCGGATTAGAGCATTTTGGGTATTTTAAGTTGTTTTTATCATGTTTAGGGGTACCACGGGTACTTTTGAAAAACGAGGGGTATCACGTAGAATTCGAATAAATACAAGGGTATCATGTAGAAAAACTCTATTATATAAACAACATGAAAAAGTAGAATACACATTACATTTTCCTTTAATATCTTTAGTTAAATATGTATACGTCAAGAATAAAACATTAGTTATGACTAACTAGATATTACTTTTATTTAAATATTTTATATGTTATCTTATAAAAATGATATTTGAGAAAGTTCAACCTATTTTATTTACGGTAAACTCTTAAACATCGTTATATATAATTGTTAAAAAACAAAATGTGCAAATTTCGTATAGATATGTTTGACACATAGCACATGTAAGACACAACCAAAACATTTGAATAAGTTTAGTTTGGGCCATATATGTTTGATACATAAATATCAAACGTAATACATACAAAATAAAAAATTGCATAAAATTATATCACATCATTTTGAACAAATATTTTAACTGATTTGGAACATAACGTATCGTGAAATTATATAATTGATACCTTAATGTTGATTGTTGCATTATTCGAATAAGTTTTATTTTAATTAATGTGATATTTGATCAGTTACAATTTTTTTTTGTAAAACGTTGATCATGCGTAATTAACTATAACTTAGTATTAGTTTTAATTAAAAATTAAAATTATATGTATTTTATTTTAAAACACTGAACTTAAACCTAAAAAAATAAAATTTGAGAAAAACAATTAATTTATTTTTATTTATAGGTAAAAATATTAAAGGTTATATATGAATTACATTATTTTTCTTCAATTATAATAATAAAATTTTAAAACAGAGCGCGCGAAGCGCGGGATACTACCTAGTATGATGTATTATTTACAATCTTATCTATATAAATTCAGAAGACAATATTCAGTGTATAGCGCGCTCATGAATGCATTTTTTTTTTTTGAAAATCCATGTTATGGTGGGACCCATGAGTGTGCAATGTATTTAATTATTCAGATATCCGTCTTTTTAAACATGCGATAAATTACGTCTTGCAACAAATTATATAAAATCATATTATGAAAATATTCTTCGAATTAATATTATGATAAAATTTTATACATTCCGTATAAATAAAATTAATAACATATACGAAGAAGTAATTACAAATGCGAGTAAATGTAATTGAATTACAAAATTTTTAAAACAAAATTACACGATAAAATTACATAATTTCAGAAAAGAATTACACTTATATACGGGATCGAACATAAATGGAAATGAATTACAAAAATGAATTACATGTATTTTTGTTATTATTATTGTACCATGCAGCAACAAAATCACAACATAAATTTTTAAAACTACAGGGTACAAATTTTTTTTTCAAAAAATCAATCATGACAGAATATTAACTTGGAATATAAACTCGGCATCTTAACTACCAGCCGCGCACACCGAAATTGGTAGGTGACAATGATAGGAAACCGAGTTAATATAGTCTTCAACAAGCATTTAAAGCTATTTTTAATTTTTTTTTTTACTCTAAAAAAACAAATAAATAAATTTTATTTTAATTTACAAGTGATTAAAAAAAAATTAATAATTTTTTTTAATAATTATTTAATAAATAATTCACAATTGTTATAACAAATATTGTTTAAATAATAACAACACAATAAGGTAAAAGTCGAAAAACTTTAAAATATGTTTTTTTAGGAAAAAAATCCTCTCAAATCTGTATAGAAAGTCGTTCATCACCGAGGATTTATGTACTTGGAGCAAAAATTCTGGCAATTTTACTATCAGCCTCGCACTCCGAATTCGGAAGATGACAATGACAGTCTCGCACGCGTGATAAGATGTACTGTCTTAAGTGGTAGTCATAAAGGTGATAGAATGCATATTGCTCGATTAACACTTACTCCATCGGACACCGATGAGATTTCCAAGACGTTTGAGAAGATAATTCCCCATCGCTGTTTGTTTTGCAATGACGATAAACAAGAGTCAAGGGCAGTCTTTATCTCAGGGCAACATCTATCTTCCAAGACCAGTGTTTAGTCATTGCCAGCTTTATGTCGCACTTTCCAGGGTCACCCGAAAAGAAGGCTTGAAAATTTTAATTTGTGACTCAGATATGCGTACTTCTACTGCGACTACGACTACTAATGTAGTGTATCATGAAATTTTTCAATTTTTAGAATAACTTGCATATGTTAAAGTTGATTATTAGATTATATTTCTTTTATCCGAATGTAAAGTTTTTTATGTATGCAATTTTTATTTACAAGAGTTGATTACGTTATTTCCTTATAAACCAGTGCATGTGAACACATGTTTGTAACAAATTTAAACATTAATTATGTATATCGTTGATCTAGACCAATTAGATAGGTACAATAGAAATGCAAAAACAGATATACATAAAAAAAACATTAATACTGGCCTAAATACATACCCGTGCAATTTTGCACGGGTTTAAAACTAGTTATATATATAGCAAATGTACAAGATACAGTAGGAGACAATATATCGGAAATTAAGGGATTTCAATATAACAAATACATTAATCTAGGTAACTAAATATCTTATACATATTTACTAATACACCCCCTCAGTCGGAGCGAGAGGAGGACGAACGCTCAGGCTGGAATGGAACCGCGAAAACAGATGACGTGACAACCCTTTGGTATTGATACTCGGCATATTGACACTCGGAAGGGACATGTAAAACGCGAACAATACCAACCTGAACCTTTTCACGGACGAAATGTATATCCAATTCGATGTGTTTGGTACGTTGATGTTGAACTGGATTGGTTGACAAATACACGGCAGATATATTGTCGCAAAAAATAAGCGTAGCTCGAGGAATAGGCACACGGAGTTCAATTAGAAGATTACGGAGCCAACTCGTTTCAGCGACGGCATTAGCAACAGCGCGATACTCGGCCTCTGCACTAGAACGAGATATAGTAGGCTGGCGTTTGGAAGACCAAGACACCAGATTATCACTAAGAAAAACACAGTAGTCAAAGGTAGAGCGGCGTGAATCAAGGCAACCGCCCCAATCGGTGTCGGAGTAGGCAGTGAGAGTCTGAGCACGAGACGCTGTAAGAGTAAGACCATGATCCAAGGTACCCTTTATATACCGCAAAATGCGTTTAAGAAAATGAAGATGAGGTTCTCGAGGTGAGTGCATAAAGAGACAGACATGTTGGACAACATAAGAAATGTCGGGACGAGTAATAGTCAAATATTGTAGAGCACCGGCAAGACTTCTATAAAGGGTCAGATCAGCTATTAGAGGACCGACAGTTGCACACTTGCACTTAGCTTGGCGCCAGTCTCAACGGGTGTAGAGGTGGGATTACAACTTGACATATTTGCACAGCTAAGAATGTCATTTTCATACTGTTGTTGAGAAGAGAACAAGCCACCTGCATTACAAGATACATTAATACCCAAAACATGATGTAGGACACCTAAATCAGTTATAGAAAATTCTCGTGATAAATCATCAATTATACGACGCATAAGAGACGCCTTGGCCGTGAGGACAATGTCGTCCACATAAAGGAGAAGGTAAGCAGTGTCTTTACCATGATGATAGATGAACAAGGACGTATCACAGACGCTGCTATGGAATCCCTGAGACAAGACAAAATTAGAAAACCGATGATACCAGGCACGAGGTGCCTACTTTAACCCATATAGAGATTTACGTAAGCGGCAAACATAATTAGGGGTGGACGAATCAACAAACCCGGGTGGTTGATGCATAAAAACCGTCTCAGCTAAATCACCATGAAGAAAAGCATTCTTGACATCACTACGCCAAATCTGGCCATCAATAACGAGCGTATCATAACGGTTTAATGCATATAATAACGACACTTAGATTACCGTTTTTCAAATATTGGCGGAAACCTAGACCGCGCTAATAAGAACAACGGTTTCTCTCGAAAACCATTGTTATTATAATGTGACAACGGCTGTTTAACAAACCGTTGTCAAAGACGTTTAAACGGTTTCCAAAAACTCGTTATAGAATTACTCTTATCAACGGTTGTTAGACAATCGTTACCAGTTTAAGAAAATGGCATTTCGAAAACCGTTACTAAATTAACACCAGCAATGGTTTGTGGTACCCGTTGTTATGTTATAGCTACGAGCTTTTTGTAACCGTTATTATTTTCTATTATGAAATAACGGTTTTTCAATTCAACCGTTGTCAGTATTTGATTAGATTTTTCAATTTGACTACTGCATTCAAAACTTTATCAGAACTTTAATAAATATTCAATTTGACCAATAATATTCAATTTGACCAAAATAATTCTATAAATATGTCTTCATAATGTTTTAGGTCAAAATCTAAATTATCAAACATTTACTCTTTAATTTCTCTCAATTTTTCTCTAAAAAAATATGGCTGGTGTATCGGAGCTACAATCACATTTTCGTTATGCACGACCTTTTACTTGCATTCTCCGTAATCTCCCGGTTCATTATAATGTGAATGGAAAGGGTTTAAACCCTTATTTTGGGTGGTTGACGCAAATGCTTCATGACTCCGGTTTCACCGCGATTAAAAAAGTGTACCCTGTGTCTACAAACAAGCAAGGTTTTGTAGGCTTTGCTTTTATTGAGTTTGACGAAGCCAACTGCCATGATAGTTTTCGTCAGGCAAGAAAATTAGGGGCTAGATTTGCGGGGGAAGATGCGGGGAAAGAGGACTTCTATTATGATGATAGACAACAAGGCCCTTATCTATGGGTTGCGACCCATCTTGATCATCATCTGCTGAGACATTACAGGAGGTATCACATTCTTGCCACCGTGCATATGTCATGGGAGAAAGAGGCCATTCCACCTGCGCTTTCCGGTGATAATGAAGGGTCGATCTACGACTTGCTCTATACCGAAATTCATGATGAGTATCCTAATACTTCATCAGATTCTAATAATGAGCATGGATATCGAGATTACTCAAGTGAGAAGTATACTACATCAACTTGAAGAATCGAAGCGGGGAAATGACAGTGAAATATTGAAGGCAAAAGAAGAATGCAAGAAGTTAACCATGGATATCGTAGAATTCAAAAATAATGAGGCGTGGCTTAAGTTAATTGTCAAATTTTTTCTTCTAATTGTTATTTACCTAGTTTATTATGTATGGTGGTAATTTGTACTCTTTATGTGTAAACTTGTAATCCTTTAAATTAATGGAAATAAGCAAGATTTTCTGAGAAACATATTGTAATTAGCTGGCATATACCAAATGATGCTTTATTTCTTGGCGGTAAAATCAAACAAAATGAAATATAAAATACAACGGTTATATCTAAACCGTTGTTCAGGACTTATACAGTTATAACGGTTTAGGCCGTTGTTATCTACATAAAAATGATGCTTTATTTCTTGGCGGAAAAATCAAACAAAATGAAAATCTTTAAGACAACGGTTATTTCTAACCCTTGTAGATGATACTAATAATTTACGGTTTCAAACAAAACCGTTGTCTGTTTGGAAACAAAATATAATGGTTTTTCTTATACCGTGTTTATTACTTTCCATTAAAAAAGGTCTTGAAAGTGTTATATTATTCACACATATATATTCTGAGCTTCCCCTCCCCCACATAATATCCCCAAACACTAAGCTTCCCCTCAACCACCAGCCTACCCCATCGCCGTCGCAGTCATCGTCGTCATCGCCATTGTCGCCGCCAGATCAACCCGGATTCTCCTCTTTAAAGAATTAATAAATCCTCCTCTCTAGATATTTGTTTGTTTGTTTGATGGAAATGTAAGTAATATTAAGCACTCCCAAAAGGGAAAATCACCATAGTACAACCTATTCAACACTTCTAGTCCATCCATACTTTAAGAGGATAGAAAACAAACAACTCATATCCAATTACATTAGACCTCTCATTCTACACCAATTTATATCAACCTGAGACATCGTAGTATACTTATACTTCAGAATAGCCAGCCTGCCATCCTCTTGAACAACTTGTAAGATAGCCTTCGGATGTAGTACCTTATGTTCCCGTCGATAAATATTACGCGCATACCAGACATGGTATTGTGTTGCCTACCACCAACGAGCACAGAAGCTTTCTAATAAAACCAGAGTGATGCCTAAGTTTCAGCATCTCCTCTACAGTACCAGAACCGCTGCCCTGAATATTGAGGCAGTTGTGCATGCAGCCTGTCATTGCAGAGACATGTAAATTTGCAAAGTCTAAACAGATGATCATGATCCTCATTATGCTCACCACACAAAAAACACATTTTCTGATCTGTAATCCCCATTTTACATAGTCTGTCCAGAGTTAATAATCTCCCATGCTTGATAAGCCACGCATTAAAACTGTGTTTTGGAGTATTTAACCTGTTCTACACAATGTTGTACCAGGCAACTTTAGGCCATGACCCTTGTCTAAGCCATTCATACCCTGCATCTATAGTGTACATCCCATATTTACCCAACCATTTGCCCTTAACATATCCTCCTTTAAGTTTTTCCTTAACAGCATACACCTGTCTCCAAGCCCAAGAGCTGTTTATACTCGGTTGATACTCAGTCCAATCTCTTCCTTTCAGATAGATTTTATCTATCCATTTAATCCAAAGGATATCCTTCTTGGTAGCAATCCACCAGACCAGTTTCCCTACAGCAGCAATATTCCAGACCCTACTGTCAATTACACCCAGTCGAGCAGTTGTGAGAGGCAAGCAAACAACTTTCCATGAAATGAGAGGTGCTTTAGAGTAACTGTCAGTCCCCTCCCAAAGGAAGTTCCTGCGTAGTGCCTGAATTCTATCCATGACTCCTACTGGTAGAACAAAGATCTGTGCCCAGTAGTTATGCAGTGTTGCCAAAACTGATTTAACCAGAATCAATCTGCCTGTATAGGATATTCTCCTCTTATTCCACCTCTTGTGGACATCGCCACCTGCAACGCCCAGCCGATCTGTGGACATAGCAGCGGTCTTTTTGAAAGCCATGCTCGGTGGCATAATAATGCTTTCGACCGGATCGTTTTAGATCGGTCGGTTTCGTCTCGGCACGGGTCTCGAAACGATGCAAGAGATGTTCAGAGTCACCACCAAACATTTGTGGGATGCTTAGAACCCGTTCAAATCCACTTTATACCTAGGTCAACCAAGACAAAAAGCGGTGTTTGATATAGGTACTAAAGATAAGGAATCGTCCCTCTTTAACATCCTATCTCTAGAATGACTATCGTACGCCGTGGATAAGGTCGTTCACTATCCAAAGTTTTTGAGTAAGAGGTGAAGGTATGTATTGGGAAGCCCTTTAACCGGATACCCAATCCCACCCGCGGTAGCGGCCTCACTGATCGATCTTGGTTGGTTAAATGCAAAAGTTGATAAAACGGGTAAATGCATGAATGCGCAACCACAAGTTTGAACCTAACATGTGAGCTTTCTATGTCGGTTGTTTAATCCAAGTATCAAGTATTTGATGTCGAGTTGGATTTAATGTTGATTTGCATGTAAGACGGAAATTAAACATCCATTTACCGAGTTAGGTTTATGGTGGATAACGTGATCCATTTGTCTTAGTAAGGCATTTTGCAAATACAATATAAAATGGGCATATTTTTCATCTGATCGTCTTATATTCGGGTTAACCGAAGTCGGGATCGTCCTAGACAAGTGCTGGAAGGAAACAGGGTCTGCATCAGGCAGCCTATACAGGCGCGAGCCATCAGGCGATGGAAATTTGAAAATGGGAAAATGATTGGCCTGTTTAAGCGTGGGTCAATAGACGATTGAAGGACATCTTCTGACCATTAAAAGGGTTTGTAAAATGGATTGAAAAGAGGGTGTTTGAACCCGTCTTGATTTGAAAAGGTCGCTTAGACCACTTTTGTGTTGATGTGAAGAACGGGACTTGAATGATTATAATTATGTTGATAATATTCGATGTCGGGTTCGGTTTTGCAAGCTTGATGATGCGTGTCATTTATATGATGTTTTACATTTTATTTTACACGCATTTCAGAGCTCAATTATGTAGTTTATGCTACTATTTGCCCCATTTCGTCTACTTTCGTATTTTTATGTAATATTGCAGATTTATGCGGAAATGAGTAGAAATTGAGCTAAATCCGTCCCCGAGTATCTTGCACTGCATTTGACATGAAGTATTTACACAAGGAATGAACTTGGTGCGCATATCGAGGCCCGAAAGATGAATTCACGAGAATTATGGGCCAAGTACCAGCTACTCCAGTCGATCGACTGACCTCCATAGTCGATCGACCAGAGCGCGACTTACAGAAGCTACTGTTCAGTGCAGACCAGTCGATCGACTGCCTTGCATGGTCGATCGACCATCATACGAGCTGACGCGCAAATTAAAGAAATAGAACGAGAATTCCGAAGCCCATTGTATATTAGGTTTAGGAATAAGGTTACGTTATATTCCTATATAACGTAACCTGACTTTATCGAGTTTTATCACGTCTTTTATCATCAGTAATTAGGGTTCTCAAGATTGTTTCGTTTTCAATACAATTTACTTTTGCATTCGGTTTCTGGATCTTTGTTCTGCAATTCTTCTCTCCTGTTTTCGTACGGTATTTCCGCTGTTCCATTAATCAGTTTTATTGCTTTTATTTCGTTCATAGTATAGAATTGCTAGAATAGTTTCCCGGAAGCCAAATTATCGTTTTATGCTAGTCTTTTGTTCAGTTAATTTAAGCATGAATTCGTTAGCCTTATTTGTTAATCTTATTGCTGTTTTTACCAAGAGAATGAGTAGATAAATACCCTGTGCTAGGATGTAGGGGATCTGTAGGTTAGGCGGCATTAGAATAGGAAGACCTAGAACGCGCCATGGTCGATCGACTGGGTTTCCTGGTCGATCGATTGGCCACGTGAGATATGCTTCGTTTTAATTAATTTAATTGCTATTTTTGATGAATCGAGTGCACGCGACTAGTTGAATGTTTAGGAATTGACCGACCCAATAAAGATCGAAAGATAGGGTAGGGAGATAGCCTGCCTAATTAAGACGACTAGATTAATGAGATCGAAAGATAAGTTAATTTAGACCTTTAAATCACTTTTCAGGACGAAAGTTAGCATTAGTGATATTAGGGGCCTGTAGCGAGATCGAAAGATGCTACCTATTAAGAATGGACCGAGAGGACTTCTTATTTTCCCGTCTCACGTGTTTGTTTTAGACCTACCTAGTATACTGCCGCCGAAACTATAGTGAACCGACCATCTTAGCACCCTTTTAATATTTGTTTTCATCCATTTCTTTATTTTACTGCTCATTAGTTATAGAACCTTTCAAATCAAAACCCCCACTCACTGGTTACTTTAGACTAAAATCAGACAACTAATAATTACATTCGCCTCTCTGTGGTTCGACCCTGCTACCGCTATCTATAGTTGTAGTTGGAATTATAAATATTAATTTTGACACCTTACGACGGGTATCAAATTTTGGCGCCGTTGCCGGGGAGGCAATTGTTTAAATTTTTAGTTGTTTTTATTTTAGTCTTTTCTCAGTTTAAGGGACATATGTTCCTTAAACTATTCTCATATTCTTCTTGTAGTTTCATCTTATGCGCAGGTCTCAACAAGGCGAATTACTTCCCCTTGATCTCGAGCTTGAGAGGACTTTGCGCGTGAAGAGGAGATTATTTCAAGAACAACAGTCAGAGGAAGAGCCTGGTTCTCATTCTAGTTTTTACGAGAACGAGCTGTTTGAGGAGGATCCACCTTCATCTCCTGTTTCTACTTCCTCAGCTGAGACCGTCACATCTCCTGACATGGCTGAAGAAGCGAGTATAGCCAGTCACTCTGAGCTGACAGCTGAGAATCTCTATAAAGGATTCGCATTACCAAGGACGGATAGAAAATTCGAGCCGAAACCGTCCTATATCAACTTGGTTGAGAGAAACCAATTCGAGGGAGCTGCAAATGAAGATGCAGCTAAGCACATGGAGACATTCATTAATTACTGCTGTTCCATACCCCCACCAACCGGTGTGACCCAAGACCAGGTGAAGGAGACTATGTTCATATTCTCTCTTCGTGATGCTGCAAGGGAGTGGTACCGAGACCTGGATCGAGCTGCCAACGGGATCACTGATTGGAAGTCGCTGGCCCTAGCATTCTACAAGAAATATTTCTCTGCCTCGAAGACAAATGCCATTAGAGCTCAGATCACGAGCTTTAAACAGGGTCCCGATGAGAATTTTCATGAGGCGTGGGTCCGTTTTAAGAAAATGGTGCGAACTATTCCACACCATGGGTTCGAGAAATGAAGCCTATGCAATCAATTTTATAATGGGCTCTATGACGATCAGAGGGCTATCCTGGATGCGGCAGCTAATGGCAGATTCTAGGAGAATGTTGGAGAGACTAAAGGGTGGAAAATTATTGATGATTTGGCCACCCATAAAGCTGAGTATGGAAATTCCAGGGGAAATCAAAGGAGAGCTGTTGAATCTCCTTCTGTAGCTGCATTAGAGGCTCTTACGGCGAGATTTGATAAGTACGAGTTGGAGGAGCTTCGAAAGGAGGGATCTATCAAGTGAATGCTGTGTCAGACGGTCCCTTCGTCTGCAAGAGATGTGGAGTTGAGGGACATGTTTCTGATTTTTGTCCTAATCTCTATGAGTCTTGTGCTGCTTTTCAACATTATAGGCAGACAAACACTTATTTTGAGCCGAATGTCCATCCAAACTTGAGGTGGAGTAGCCAAAATGTTCAAAATCCGACTCGACCCCCACAGCAGCAGCAACAGAATTTTGTGCCCCCTCATAAGCAGCAGCAGTTTCAAAAGACTCCGTATATTCCACAGCAGCAGCAGCAGTCCCAAGGCTCCGATTTTGCCGAATTGAAAAATTTGTTGCTGAAAGAGTCTCAAGCTAGAGAGGCCGGGATGAAGATGTTAGAGAGCCAAATTGCTCAATTGTCTAGCAAGAGTGCAACAAGAGCTCCGGGGCAATTACCGTCGCAGCCGGACCAAAAAGAGACCCTTAATGCCATTACTTTGAGGAGTGGGTCTACCCTTGATGGGCCCCCTATGGTCGAGGAAGCTACTGAAAAAGATAAGGCGGAACCGAGTAAGAAGAAGGCGATGTGAAAGTGGCAAAAAAAGACGTCTACAGGTATATCGATCGATCGATCGATACACCGTCGATCGATCGATACACCGGTCGATCGATCGAAACGCGAAAAATGACAGTTTCAGTCTGTAGAAGTCGAGTCAATCGACCGACATACATGGTCGATCGATCGACAATGTGCGACATCGAACCTTTTCGTCCTCTAATGCCTAATAACTTGAGGGACTACTTGTTTCGGGGTACGACGACTCCAGAATTATTGAGGCAAGACCCAAATGCTGATGGGTCAGTCCCGGTTCCGAAATATGATCCGATGACGATTAATGGCTCATTCTTGAGACAGTCTGAAGAGGGTTCGATCTTCAACAAGGAGAAGGTAGTGGATTTTCAGCCTAAATCCACATACGCCGGTGTGAGAGACCTAAAGGAGAGAGCTAAGTTACTTCTTACAGCCCCCTATCCAGAGAGATTGGTGCCGACAAAGGAACAGGTATCGCTTAAAAAATTTGAAAATGTTATTCGTAGCTTGAATGCACAAGTTTCTTTTCTTGAATTAGTTAATCAAGTGCCTGCTTACATGAAATTTATGAAGCAACTTTTGTCTAAAAAGAAGTCACTTGAAACTGTGCAATCTGTCGCACTAACTGAGGAGTCATGTTCTTATTTGACCCATACTGCACCTCATAAACTAGAAGACCCAGGTAGCTTTTCAGTCCCATGTAATATTGGCACCTTTTCTATTGAAAAGACATTATGTGACCTAGGAGCCAGTATTAGTGTCATGCCTTTGAGTCTTGCTAGGAAGTTGAAATTGACTAGGTTTGCAGTTACCAACATGACAGTACAGATGGCTGATCGTTCTGCGGTCCAGCCTATAGGAGTCTTAGAGGACATTCCTGTGCAAATAGGAAAGTTCTTTTTCCATGTTGACTTCGTTGTACTAGATATGCCCGAAGATGCTCACATACCTATCATTTTGGGTAGACCATTTCTGCACACTGCTGGTGCAGTTATAGATGTTGGCTCAGGGACTTTGACCTTCAAAGTAGGGAAACATTCCATTGTCTTTGCCCAGACAGCTAAGAAGAAAGATCCCATGTGGCCAGTCACTTGTAATACGGTTTCTGAAAAGAAATCCTATTTTGTGCTTTCTGATATGCCTGCCTCTATGACTATACCTGTTGTAACGCCTCCGCCCCAGATTGGGAGCAAAAAGGAGGAAGATTCTTCTGTTTTGGATGTTGCAGGAGCTGGTTTGGGGAAGGAAGAGCCGCATGTTGCTCCAGCTGTGAAGGAGCCAATCGTTCAAAGAGGCGGCCTAGGATGTCTTAGCTATGGCACAGATGAGGAGCCAGTCAAAGTGACGGAGTCCGACTTGGATTTTGATGAGCCAGAAGAGGTCATTGCTTGGGATGTTGAAGCTGTTGATCCGTTGAGTTTTGCGGATGTTGAAGTTGATAGGAGTGCAGCTGAGGAGATGAGCACTGTAGAGGCTACCTCTTATAGCCAGAAGCCGAGCAAGTGGGCCATTCTGTGGCCGTTCTTGATCAACTATTAGTTGATCGAATGCTTTATAAAACATTTTATTGCTTTCGTTAAACTCTTTTTATTGCTTTTGTTAAACTCTCTTTTTATTGCTTTTGTGTGCGCGAGACTTCGCATTTTAATAAGTTTGCTTAGGATTTTAAATACTTTAGACTGTTACTTTGGGTTTTGCGCAATTTTGGGCGCGTTATTATGTGTATTTGCAGGTTTATAGACCATACTGACTCGATTTGTTGAGCTAATTCGAAGAAAATCAGAACTTACAGCAGGTTTTTCAGCCGATCGACTGGCCAGTATGGTCGATCGACTGAGCTGCGAATTCCAGGAGCTTCTGTTCCTGTTCACTCTGGTCGATCGACTGGGTGATGTGGTCGATCGACCATGTTCACTGTTGTACCTGTTCACAACCATTCCCCTGCTGTGTTTGGTCGATTTGCGGAATTTAGGGAGTCTTTTCTTCACTATATTCTCCGTTTCGTTTCTGTTTCCTTCCGTTTCTTTATTTTACACATAATTTTGCGTTTCATAAATTGCTTTCTTGGAATTACGCGTGGTATTGTTTGTCTTTTTAGGTACTGATGGGTGATGTCGTCGGGTCACATCCAATCAAACACATTTATAATACTCAACATACAACTAGTTAGCGGTAAGTCGAGGTCGATCCATGGGACGGTGGTTACTCAAATTATTCAATCTAATTATGGTTGTGCTTGGGGTTGTCACAATTATAATGGGTTGATGATTTTAATCTAATAAAAGCAATAAACATGCAACAAAAGGAAAGATGTAAACAATTGATTAAAAATGCTAGGATATCATGGGTTCATAAGGGATTCATGGGAGTTGATCATACAAACATGTTCTCAAATTATAAGCAAGCAATTATTGTTGTGATGGATTGAGTTGGTTTATATCTTACAATCCTAGGGAGGTTTGGGTCCCGGAGCCGAATCGATTAGATTGTACAACACCTACAAGTTGACTTAATCCACCCTACTCAACTATATGCATGGTCTAATGAGACTCGAGTTGGTTTATGTCTTACAAGTCTCATTGAAAAGATAGGTGATGGTAGTAAATGCAAGGATTCATAGGCTTAGCATTTCATCAAACATAACATGTGCATAAGTTGAGATCACAACAAGCAAGCAAATAAACTATGAAAGCATATTAATTTAAGCATGAATCATTCCCCATGTTTATTTCCCCTAATTATCCATTAATCCTAGCTAAGTAACTACTCACTCATGATCAAGTTTAACATGTTAATAAGGTTGTCAATCATACTAACAAAGCCAAACATGATGAACAAGTAAGAAAGATTAACAATAATTAAAACAAGGATTAAAAGAATTATACCTATGGAGATTCCAATAATAATAATGCAAAGAATAATAGAAGAACTTGATGATTGATGGAAGGTTGTCAATCTCCCAATAAACCCAAATAATCTTCTAATTACCCAATAATAAACTTGAATTACTCAATAATAAACTTGAACAATAATTAAAGGAAAGATTAATGTGTAATTTGTGGAAAGATTAAATGATAATCTATTCTAATCTACTCCTAATCTAATCCAAGGAAGGATTGATTTAACCTAATGAAAAACTTGATGGTTTGATTATTACAAATGGGGTATATATAGTAGAGCATCATTAGGTTAAGCAAGGGTAAAATAGTAATTACACTTTTGAGATTTGAGCAGGGAGGAGCCGGTATTTTTAGAAGGAAGGGCTTCTTTCTTTAAAGCTTGAAGGAACGAAATATCGCTGTCTTGGAATCCGTGCGTCCAAGGGTGAAAACGGGCGGATTGTAGTTCACGTAGCAAGGAAAAATTCCATGTCCAGGAATACGCCCGTCCCGAGTGAAATATGGGCGTCCTGAGCCTCAACCCGAGCGGGTTGAAATTGACCCGAGCGGGTTCATCATTATCCTGCTCCAGATAGGCTTGACCCGCGCGGGTTGAGCTGCTATTCCCTTTCTTTTTGCTTCTAAGCCTAAGATGCCTCTATATACTCTTTATTTCTTCTTCCTTGATCATCATTCTTGCCTCCTCTTTATACTTGGTCCATCAAATATCGTCAATAAGCTTCCAAATATGCGTGAAAGACGGGAATTTCCGCCTTATTATCTTCTTTCCTACAAAACATGTAAAATGCACTAGGAAAGCAAAATAGAAAGCATTTGACGGATAAAATGGTTATAGAATGTTATAATAGTATGCAAAATGGGCTCAATTAGGGGACTAAATGTGCGCAAATAATGGTCACATCAGGTACTTATTGGTAGCACTGCTGGCTACTGAAACCTCCTAGCTCACGCTGGTTTGGGGAGGTTTCCTTTTGCTGCGCCTAAAGTCTTGTGAGTTTCCGAGTCCTTATTTCATGTCCTATTTAGTTAATTATATCGCAAATTCCCGTTTTCCTTTTATTTCATTATATGATTTTGCACAATGGGGACATTGTGCGATTTTGTTTGTGGAAGGGTTTTGCATTGCCTTCACATGTTTTTATTGCATTTCTGTTTCACGTTTATTGCATTTCAGTTTGCATTGTTTATTTTATTTCCCTTATATATACGAAATTCAAAAAAATTGAAAAATCCCAAAAATTCAATAAAAATGCACGTTTATTTTAGCATGTAGGTCGAGTCGGAACGGTAGTATTTCAATGATGACAATTCATTTTCAGCTGTTTTATGCCTAAGCCGTGCTCAACTGACATGTTATTAGTAGAATCATATATGCATAGTCTACGAGTTTTCGTTAAATTTCTTGCTGAACTTGAGACTTGACTTTGATTTTTGGCAAACTACATCATTTTCTGAGGTTTAGAGCTTATAACTGGTGACATCTATGACCAGTTTATCTAGGATTGTGAGTAGTTACTCCTTATGAGACATGTTACATAAATGTACATAAATATGAACTTAATCTGCTTAATACCTGTATGCATTCAGATTCGTGGTTAGTTGACACATGTGGAAGAGGTTTCCTTTATTCTTTTTGCCCATAAGCTCCACACTGCCAAAAATAGCCTTTTTGTCCCATTAACTACATCCTACACTTAGCCTGCCTTTGTCAAGCTAGTAGTTTATGTTCTTGGGGTTGTTACTACGTTTTTGGTGGCATATGCTCATTTTGAGGTGATGTTGGGAAGATGAAAAAAAAAGGGGAAAGAATGAAGGAGGAAAAAGAAATAGAATTGAGAAAAAAAAAGAAGAGAAAAAAAAAAGAAACGCATGCTGTACTGTAGAGGGCGGTCGATCGACTGCCCATTTTGGTCGATCGACTGAAACCCGAGAAAAGAGAAAAATCAAAATCACGTGGTTGGAGTTTGGATCAGTTGGTGATTTTATTCCCATGCTTTATTATCATCATTTGGGGAATTACAATTATATCGGAGATTGTGAGATTTGTGCTTGATAATTAGCACCGTTCGATTGTAATCTTGAGCAAGAAGTTGGATGTTGTTATTAATTTGGTTCCCTTAGTTACTAGCTTGACTTTTAACTCTGTTTTTATCCAAATTTATCTTAGCCTCTTCTTACCCATACCTCACATATCCATATTTACCTCGGCATGTGTCATGGTCATTTGTTTGGTTGGAATGCATATGTACGGTTGTAGAGATTATTTTCATATTAGATTGCAGGCATGTTCTTATAGGTCGTAGTTAGGTGAGTGTCATTACAAAATGAATTATTTCTATCTTTACATTATTCACCCGTGCTTATGTGTGATATGAGCGACCCGTGAGAGTCCGATTTGATAAATCTCTACAGTTGACGGTTCAGCAGGTTTTTAACGACTTCATAATTCGTTTGCATGATTCTTATTGCTAATTGATTGTTAGTTGTTGCATTAAATTGGTTTAGGCTATTCGGTTTGCATTTCGCTCTGAGATTGAACTCGTTCCATTAGGTTTTAGGATCGAGTCTAGTTCTTGCTTGGGGACAAGCAAGGGTTTGGTTTGGGGAAATTTGATGCGTGTCATTTATATGATGTTTTACATCTCATTTTACACGCATTTAAGAGCTCAATTATGTAGTTTATGCTACTATTTGCCCCATTTCGTCTACTTTCGTATTTTTATGTAATATTGCAGATTTATGCGAAAATGAGTAGAAATTGAGCTAAATCCGTCCCCGAGTACCTTGCACTGCATTTGACATGAAGTATTTACACAAGGAATGAACTTGGTGCGCATATCGAGGCCCGAAGATGAATTCACGAGAATTAGGAGCCAAGTACCAGCTACTCCAGTCGATCGACTGACCTCCATAGTCGATCGACCAGAGCGCGACTTACAGAAGCTACTGTTTAGTGCAGACCAGTCGATCGACTGCCTTGCATGGTCGATCGACCATCATACGAGCTGACGCGCAAATTAAAGAAATAGAACGAGAATTCCGAAGCCCATTGTATATTAGGTTTAGGAATAAGGTTACGTTATATTCCTTTATAACGTAACCTGACTTTATCGAGTTTTATCACGTCTTTTATCATCAGTAATTAGGGTTCTCAAGATTGTTTCGTTTTCAATACAATTTACTTTTGCATTCGGTTTCTGGATCTTTGTTCTGCAATTCTTCTCTCCTGTTTTCGTACGGTATTTCCGCTGTTCCATTAATCAGTTTTATTGCTTTTATTTCGTTCATAGTATAGAATTGCTAGAATAGTTTCCCGGAAGCCAAATTATCGTTTTATGCTAGTCTTTTGTTCAGTTAATTTAAGCATGAATTCGTTAGCCTTATTTGTTAATCTTATTGATGTTTTTACCAAGAGAATGAGTAGCTAAATACCCTGTGCTAGGATGTAGGGGATCTGTAGGTTAGGCGGAATTAGAATAGGAAGACCTAGAACGCGCCATGGTCTATCGACTGGGTTCCCTGGTCGATCGACTGGCCACGTGAGATATGCTTCGTTTTAATTAATTTAATTGCTATTTTTGACGAATCGAGTGCACGCGACTAGTTGAATGTTTAGGAATTGACCGACCCAATAAAGATCGAAAGATAGGGTAGGGAGATAACCTGCCTAATTAAGACGACTAGATTAATGAGATCGAAAGATAAGTTAATTTAGACCTTTAAATTACTTTTCAGGACGAAAGTTAGCATTAGTGATATTAGGGGCCTGTAGCGAGATCGAAAGATGCTACTTGTTAAGAATGGACCGAGAGGACTTCTTATTTTCCCGTCTCACGTGTTTGTTTTAGACCTACCTAGTATACTGCCGCCGAAACTATAGTGAACCGACCATCTTAGCACCCTTTTAATATTTGTTTTCATCCATTTCTTTATTTTACTGCTCATTAGTTATAGAATCTTTCAAATCAAAACCCCCACTCACTGGTTACTTTAGACTAAAATTAGACAACTAATAATTACATTCGCCTCTTTGTGGTTCGACCCTGCTACCGCTATCTATAGTTGTAGTTGGAATTATAAATATTATTTTTGACACCTTACGACGGGTATCACTTGACATGAGTAGTTTTGAAAATGATTATGAACTAATTGTTTTTAGTTCATTTGTTTGTAACTAGTCAATGTTTATCATCGTACTCGGGTTAAAATCCGACATGGTATGTAGAACCAAGGATGATTTTGTATTTATGACTAATGCATTTGTTTTGAAAATGTAAAGAAATGAAATAAAAGGTTTAAAATGCCTTTTAAAATGTAATTAACCAAATATTGTCACCGGAACACGGATTAAACCGTCATGGTATTAGGAACCAAGGGTGAAAAATTTTTTATGGTTAAAAATTTATCATAAAAATGATTTGAAGTATTTGAAATGGTAAAAACCGATTACAAATAAGAAATGAATTAAAGGGGAAGAAGAGACCAAACACGGCTGGATTAAGGCCTGAGAGGGGCTTTAGGCGCGAGCCTGTCTGCTATACAAGCAACTCCTGTCTCCGGCCAAAATCCGGCTTTGGCTCATTTATCCCATATTTGAATCATGTTACGCATGTTTTAGCATGTTATAGTCATAAAACAAATGAAAAACATGATAGAAGAGGATTTTTGCACCCTCATACTTACATGCTAGGCTTGAGACGAGAAATCGACGAAAGTGTATCAACTTTTTTGGTCGGAAAACCCGGTTTGAAAACCGTTTTAGCAATATAAAAAGAGTGTTTTAAGTTTAGTGATGGTGTAGTTGGTCGAGATGGTCGGTCAAGTGATTTAATGCACGATGACGGTACCAAACAATGTGTAAGGCTTGTGTTTTCGATCGGTAGGTCGAAAACACGTGTCGGTTTGTGACTTAAGAAGTCGAGTCTAGAATTTTAAGGGAGAAATGAGGGGGCGGACACTCGCGCAAGGTGTTATGGTGTGTGAAGGTGGGTATTTATAGAGAAATGGGTGGTTGTGTGCATTTTGAGCGACGTGGCCGCATGGGCTGCTTGAAGAGCGCGAGCCATTTCGCGGGTCTTCGAGGTGTCTTATCACTATCACGTAATTGAACTCATGATTTGTTCTATCCTATGTTTGGATGACATGATTTGTATTTGACCATGAAGAATTCCGGGAAATACTTAACATGGAAGTCTTGAAAGGTTTTGTTTTTTATGTTTGACTCGGTTTGACTCGTTGTTGGAGTCGGGATTTGAATTTTTGAGTCGGTTTTTGGCCTGGTGTCGGTTTTGAATCTAGTTAGTGTCATTGTGACCCCGTCGTCAAGCATTAAACACTCCAAGTACTTTTGAAAAGTTTTGAAATGTTTTGTTTTTGTAATCGTTTTAATTTTCCGACGTATAGTTGTACACAAACTGTCGATCAAACGCTGTGATTCCTAAGCATGCTGTAGTTCGATAATCATCGGGTGATTGTTGGAGACTCGACAGATACTGGGTATCTACAGAGCCCCCGCTTTGACTGAGGCTTGGACAGGGCGAAAGTCAAAGTATAGCCCCCAGGTCTATAATACACAAAAATTTTCTAACGGGTTTCAAGTTTCTTAAAATCCGAACTTCGGGGACGAAGTTCCTTTTAAGGGGGTAAGATTGTAATACCCCAAATATTTTACTATCTATTACTACTAATTTTGATTATTTTAATATAATATTTTATATATATAAAAAAATATTATTAGATTTCTTATAACCTTTAATCCGTTTTCCCTTTTCCATAATTTGACCCACTCCATTGTTTCCTTAATTTGTGTCCCTTTCCCATATATAAATATACATACAACCGTCTTCTTCTCAAATTATACCCTATGTCATGATTCATCATCTATACTTACAATCTTGCATCACTATCAATAATCTAGCTCATTATCATGTTGTCCTATACCTCTATTTATCCGACAAAGTAGTTCTTTGGACTTCGCACACACCCATTATCAAATATACTTATTTACTTCGTGATTTTGTGAAATTCGTGTTTGATTCTCGAGCAACATGTATGTAAATTGGATGGACCTCGCAGGTTAATGGTAACATGATTCTACCGATCCTAATATAATTATTATTATTTGAGGTTGTGTGATTACGTTCTAATTGTTATTGGTTTATTATTAATTCTTGTGTATTAAACTTTTATATGGATTATATTGTACTACTAATGATTATTATTGTATATGTATATACTAGCTATAATATTTTGTATATTTGGATGATTGGGACTATTTGGGGAGTTGGGGTGAATAAGTACGGAGGCATTGGGTCATAAGTGGGAGTGTGCATGTAATTTTTGTATTAAGAAGGTTAGATAATGCTAAGTGGCATGATGGTGCTAAGTCAGGGATTACGAGAGGTTACATTCTTTATTGGCAGATTATTATTTTAGCAATTACTCTTGATATTTGCACATGTAAGGTATAAATTCTGACGGCATGAACTTGAGAATGCAAATTTGTATTGAGGTTGCTCTTAATATTGTGTTTAAATTGTTATTCCTTGGACCGAGACACGTGGGTGAGTAGCTTAGAGATTTACTCTAAGTGTTGAGCATGGTTCTTTGAACCTTTGATGATATTGATATTGAGATTGAGATTGGTTACTGGTATTGAGTTATGGGGCCTTTGAACCATATTGTGTTTACGGTCCAGTGTGACCATGGTTACTGAGTTATTTGAGTTTGAGATCGATATTGAGATAGAAATATTGTTTCGCGGTTTTATCCGCCAGTTCACTCACCCCTTGTCCTTGTCTTAGGTTCGACGATGAAAATACGATATCTGGTTACTATGGAATATTATATTATGAGACGGAGTAGTAAGATGAAACTTGGTTAATTATGGAGGCGAGATATGAGTATTTAATTAAAGGAATAGTATGGAGTAGGTTTGAGTTTGAGATGAGTTATCGGGGTGTATTTTTATTATTCTCTCTGTTTTTTTTATTTTTACATGTCTGTGTTTCCACGCCATGACAAAAAATTATTCTGCTTATATTGAGGTACTATCTGTTACTCAGCTTTCCGGCTGACGTGTTTTCTCCCTTCTGGGCTAATCGTCATGGGGGTAGTTCCTTTCTGTCTTCTTGTTTTGCTTTGGTCTTCATTTCTTTGTTCAAAAGAATTTTTATTTCAAGAGAAGATTTTTATTAAAGACTTTATAAAGTTTTGGTTCCATTTTGTATTCTTTTATTTTTAAAAAGGATTAGTAATAAGAGACTTTGTATATTAATTTTAATATCCTTGTATTTCGGCCATTTTTGTATGTAAAAGTTAGTTTTAATTTAGCCGAAAATCAGGGGTGTTACAATTGGTATAAGAGCCAGGTTCGTTCTTGGTCAGGTGTTGAGATCGTCACATCTTAGCACCGACTGTTATGACATTTTAAACTTTTCAAAAAAAAGGGGGTTGTTATTTACTTTGAAATTCTTTTCTAAGTTTGGGGACGAACTTTATTTTTAAGGAGGGTGGATTATAATACCCTAAAATTTTCTAACGGGTTTCAAGTTTCTTAAAATCCGAACTTCGAGGACGAAGTTCCTTTTAAGGGGGTAAGATTGTAATACCCCAAATATTTTACTATCTATTACTACTAATTTTGATTATTTTAATATGATATTTTATATATATAAAAAAATATTATTAGATTTCTTATAGCCTTTAATCCGTTTTCCCTTTTCCATAATTTGACCCACTCCATTGTTTCCTTAATTTGTGTCCCTTTCCCATATATATATACATACAACCGGCTTCTTCTCAAATTATACCCTATGTCATGATTCATCATCTATACTTACAATCTTGTATCACTATCAATAATCTAGCCCATTATCATGTTGTCCTATGCCTCTATTTATCCGACAAAGTAGTTCTTTTGACTTCGCACACACCCATTATCAAATATACTTATTTACTTCGTGATTTTGTGAAATTCGTGTTTGATTCTCGAGCAACATGTATGTAAATTGGATGGACCTCGCAGGTTAAAGGTAACACGATTATACCGATCCTAATATAATTATTATCATTTGAGGTTGTGTGATTACGTTCTAATTGTTATTGGTTTATTATTAATTCTTGTGTATTAAACTTTTATATGGATTATATTGTACTACTAATGATTATTATTGTACATGTATATACTAGCTATAATATTTTGTATATTTGGTTGATTGGGACTATTTGGTGAGTTGGGGTGAATAAGTACGGAGGCATTGGGTCATAAGTGGGAGTGTGCATGTAATTTTTGTATTAAGAAGGTTAGATAACGCTAAGTGGCATGATGGTGCTAAGTCAGGGATTACGAGAGGTTACATTCTTTATTGGCAGATTATTATTTTAGCAATTACTCTTGATATTTGCACATGTAAGGTATAAATTCTGACGGCATGAACTTGCGAATGCAAATTTGTATTGAGGTTGCTCTTAATATTGTGTTTAAATTGTTATTCCTTGGACTGAGATACGTGGGTGAGTAGCTTAGAGATTTACTCTAAGTGTTGAGCATGGTTCTTTGAACCTTTGACGATATTAATATTGAGATTGAGATTGGTTACTGGTATTGAGTTATGGGGCCTTTGAGCCATATTGTGTTTACGGTCCAGTGTGACCATGGTTACTGAGTTATTTGAGTTTGAGATCGATATTGAGATGGAAATATTGTTTCGCGGTTTTATCCGCCAGTTCACTCACCCCTTGTCCTTGTCTTAGGTTCGACGATGAAAATACGATATCTGGTTACTATGGAATATTATATTATGAGACGGAGTAGTAAGATGAAACTTGGTTAATTATGGAGGCGAGATATGAGTATTTAATTAAAGGAATAGTATGGAGTAGGTTTGAGTTTGAGATGAGTTATCGAGGATTGTTTTTATTATTCTCTCTGTTTTTATTTTTATTTTTACATGTCTGTGTTTCCACGCCATGACCAAAAATTATTCTGCTTATATTGAGGTATTATCTGTTACTCAGCTTTCCGGCTGACGTGTTTTCTCCCTTCTGGGCTACTCGTCATGGGGGTAGTTCCTTTCTGTCTTCTTGTTTTGCTTTCAGGTCTTCCGCTGCTGTTCAAAAGGATTTTTATTTCAAGAGAAGATTTTTATTAAAGAGTTTATAAAGTTTTGGTTCCATTTTGTATTCTTTTATTTTTAAAAAGGATTTGTAATAAGAGACTTTGTATATTAATTATAATATCCTTGTATTTCGGCCATTTTTGTATGTAAAAGTTAGTTTTAATTTAGCCGAAAATCAAGGGTGTTACAAGGTCAATCGAAGATTACAACCTGGAGACCGAAGCGACGTCGAGGCGGCTCAAAAGAGTTTGGGCCAAGGACCTGCCATCAGGAAGGGCGACGCCAAGGCGACTCAGGGATACGAGTCAAGGACCTATCGTCGGGAACAGTTTAGAGACTGTCGACTGTCCGTGCGAGTCGTTTAAAGTCCATTAGACTAAGTATAAAGGCTCGCCAGCTATAAGAAGGAGTCATACCTGAGGTATCTTCGGTATATGTCCTTGAGTCATTTCTTGTTTGCGGACAAAGGCTCACCAGCCGTGGTGCGGATATGAAGAGGCTCGCCAGTCGGATATGAAGGGGCTCGCCAGCCGCGTTGCGGATATGAAGGGGCTCGCCAGCCGCGTTGCGGATATGAAGGGGCTCGCCAGCCGCGTTGCAGATATGAAGGGGCTCACCAGCCACGTTGAATGCGCGTTGTGAGGCTCGCCAGCCATATTGAATGCGCGTTGTGAGGCTCGCCAGCTATATTGAATGCGCGTTGTGAGGCTCACCGGCCATATTGAATGCGCGTTGTGAGACTCGCCAGCCATATTGAATGCGATTGACTTTGGGAAATAGCCGCGTTGGACGGGCCTATTTTGAGAGGTCGTTTGAATTATCGGGCTCCTTGAGGAAGCCTCCGATATCCTGTTGGGGAATTTCGGTGTTTGTGACGCCGGAAAGGGATAGGCTCGTGAGCCTGGCTCCCGTGGTCGGTGGTGATTTTTGAATCTCGAAGAGAGATAGCGGTTTTTATTGCCGTTTGTTGGAAGCTCGTCGAAAAGGGCAGATGTGTATTCTGCCATTTGATGTGTGTTTGGGGGATAACGGTTTTAATTTCGTCTTCCCATGATTTGAGATTTGTGAAGGGTAGTGAATTTCACTATCTTGTTTGAAGGTGTGGCGCTTTTAATGCCGTTGTCAAATTTTTTTCTGAAAATAGCGAATTTGAATTCCACTACTTTGTTTTTGTTTTTGAGAGATGACGGTTTTTAATTCCGTTGTTGAGAATTTTGTGAAAATAGCGAATTTGAATCTCATTATTTTGTTTTTGTATTTGAAAGATGACGGTTTTTAATTCCGTCGTTGAAATTTTGTGAGAATAGCGAATTTGAATTTCGCTACTTGTTTTTGTTTTTGAAAGGTGACGGTTTTTAATACCGTCGTTGAAATTTATGAAAATAGCGAATTTGAATTGCACTATTTTTTTTTTTTTTTTTGTTTGAAAAATGACGGTTTTTAATGCCGTCGTTGAATTTTGTGAAAATGTGTGCGGAATTTGGGCCAAAGCTCAAAATTCCGCTGAATGCGTAGGGGACTCCCCAATGAGGCTCGAGCATATCTGCGAAGGAAGGGAGCTTCCCTTTTTTCTGTAAAAAGACGCGAGAATGGGAAGCTCCCCATTCTTTTCATCTTCCTCGACATAAACACAAAAAAACCCGAAAAAAGACGCCATTTTCGAACTCGTTTCTTGCTTGTTTTCGTGCCCTTACCATCATGTCATCTCAAGGTATGTAAATCCTCTTGAATCCATTTGAATTTGTTTGTCTTTTAGTTAATTGAATTAGGGCAAACCCCTAAGTTTTCGAAAATTGAATTGGGCGTTTTTGTTTAGCCCACTTTCGAGTGAAATTGATGATTGCATTAGGTTAGAAACCCGTTTAGGAGTATAGGGGTGCTTTTAGTTTGCATTTTACTCCCCGTTCCCGCCTCATATGCTCGAAAAACGTGAATGAGACGAGAAAACCGTCTTATTTCACAATGCCAAGTTTGTTTGCTTGAGTTATGTTCCCCACTAGGTTGCATTATAGTCGGGGAAGACCGTGTCTGCCATATTGAACATTCGCTGGGTGTTGTGGGCAAAATTTTGAGTTTTTGCCTTTTGCGACGATCTTATGTCTGATGAAATAAGCGTCTTTTTGAGCTCAAGTTGAGTCAGCTTGTCTTGAAATGGACCTTAACGGTAGTTTAGGTCACTTTGAGACGTGATTAAATCACGTTGGTTTGTTGTGGTCGTATTTTGAATTTTTGACCTGTTTGTGCCCGAATTGGCGTAAAATTGCCTTTTTGAGCTATGAAAAATACCCAGTTGTGTCGGGATTTTTTGTTATTTATTGGGGGCCTTGTGTGGGCCTTGAGGTGATGGGTGGTTTTTTGAAATTTTTTGTTTTGACTCGTCTTTTGCTTGAAACGAAGGGCAAGTCGTTTTTTTTTGTGTGATTTTTGTGAAGTGTTTTATTGTTTTTGTTGGTTGGGTTTGGGCAGGCTTGCCCTTGTTTTGTTTTGCATTTGCAGGTGTGTGTTTTTTTTGGATTTGTCCATTTTGTGCCGTCGTAATGCCGAAATTTCGGCTGACGTTTTTGTTTTATTCTGATTGCAGGGGAGTGTTCTGGGCCTACTGGGTCCGTTGCTGAGACTTTAGAGGTCTTGTTTGGGACTGGGCCGGTTAGTACTCTAGCGAGTGCGCCCGAGACGGTGCTAGAGGACGCTTCCGAGGAGGAGCCCACTGAGGAGGCCGTTAGAGCCGAGGGAGCCATAGAGGCTCGTGAGGAGCCCGTTGTTGGGGCTTTAGGTGCTGAGGGAGCCACGGGGGCTCGGGAGATGCCTGTTGTTGAGGTTGTTGGTGCTGGGAGGGCTCAGACAGGGTCTCAGGCTGGTACCTCTGGACGGAGGGTTAGTACCACTAGGAGGAGGGGTCCTCGACTCACTAGACGGGAGCTTCAGAACGTCGTTAGGGTCGTTGAGAGGCCTCCTCCCCGTCGCGTGGAGTCTCGAGGGCAGAAGAGATGGAGAGCGGAGACGGAAGCGGATGACGCTTTCGTCGCAGGCTGGGATATTAGAAGGGTTACAGCTCCGCGGGGGTTGAACCTGCGGGCGGCGCCTACTTGGGCAGAGGGTTTTGACGGTAGCCTGTTGTTGCTGCGGCTAAACACTCAATCTCCTACCGTGCACACGAGGGCTTGGTGAGTTTACTGCTTTGTCGAGCTTTTGCTGTTTTTGTTGTTTTTAGAACTGTATAGGTATTCTGATGATTTTTGTTTCCCAATTTCAGGAGATTGTTACCATGAGGACTTTCTCAGGCTTCTCGACCTGTCTGGGTTTCTACGGCGTTCTCCGGGCCTGTACTAGGGCATTGATAGAGAGGTAGACTATGGGGCCGTTGGTGGCTGCTTGGCGTGACACTACAGGGCTTCGACTAGGTCGAACATGTGTCTGATCCATGCTATGTTGGACCGTTACTAGGACACGACGTCGTCGTTCCATATGGAGTTTGGGGGAGGTCGGTGTCACCTTGGAGGACTTTGCCATGATATCGGTCCTTCCCTGTGGCGAGACGCCTGTTGAGTTCCCGGAGACGCCGGAGAGAGTGTCTTCCGCCGCGGTTACGGGTTTGATCGGCAATGTTGAGTTCCCGGAGACGCCTGTTGAGTTCCCGGAGACGCCGGAGAGAGTGTGAATTCCGGCACGGTGATTTGAGTGGTTGTGATACCGGCCGGAAGCATGGCTGCGGTGGGCTTTGAATGATCGGAAAGTTTCACCATCTTTTTGGTAGTAGATGGTGGTGGTGGTGGAGATGATGAACTTGAAACCTCCTTCTCTTCAAGGGCTTCTAAATCGTCTAAGTAAGACTTTCTAGCACTTCAATTTGGATGGGAGAAGTGGCTTCTTTTACTTCTTTCCAAAAACGTCGTCTTCTCCTAAAGGTTATCTCAGGATCGGAATCCGGTGAAAGCAATTCTCCCTTGCGTGAGGACCTGGGCATAAGACAACAATTTCTAGAGAAGTGGTAAGTAACGGTCTCAAGGAACAAGTGTTCCTCAAGACAAAATAAAACAAGATAAAAATCGACAATTCAAAACGTAATAAAACCGTTTCCCCGGCAACGGCGCCAAAATTTGATAGGCTTATCGCGTACCTATGCAAAGATAAATTCCCTAAACACAAGTAAATGTAGTAATAGGGGTCGAACCACAAGGAAACGGGAATTACGTTGTGAATTGCTATGGGTAGATTTTTATCAAGGTCGATTTCGTTTTTGGTTTGACTTGGTTGTTTGATTGACTAATAAAACTATGATGTGAATTATATGATTCCAAGGGAGTCTAAGGGGTTCGGGTCACACATGAAAAGGTAAACATATGATCATGATAAATTTGGTACTAATAATATTGTCAATTGCTTAGGTTTAGAGACACCCACCTTACGATATTAGTGTCAACCATAGACCGGGTCCTAGAGAAACTCTCGTCCATGACTAGGTCGTCCTACTATACATGCTTAGTCTAATTCAATTCCGTGCCTCTCGACTTATAGAATGAATGAACAAACTTAATCAATTGAATAAGGCCTTAAACAAAGATTAAACGTTATGGCACAAGCATGTGATAAAAGCAATTTGAACAATATTATTATTAACCTATTTTATCACGTTATATACTTGATTTTGGATGGCTCCCCTAGCCCTTAGACTAAGAGATTTAGCTACTCATGTTAAGGTGTAAATTGTAGACAATATAAAGAGAAATGATAAACATGATTGAGTGATTTATATGAACTAAATGTTTTAACATGTAAAAGAAATTAAACTAAAGTGATCTAATTAGAGTGCTTAATTATAAACTAATATAAACTAAATAGATATGTAAAAATGTAAATTATATAGAAAATACCTTAAGGAGATGAACTTGAATGGAAGAACAATATATATAACCAAATGCTTGAAAATGTATTAAGAACCAAATGTTTAAGAACTACAAGCTTAATTAATTTGTAAACTAATATGAAAACTATTGAGATAATTATATTTGCTTAAGGCTATGAAGAGTAAAATGAGACGTGAAGATTATATGCATAAGCCTTGGAATACCTCTTCTATTTATAGGAGAGGAGAAGGAAAATGTAAACAATCAATGAGCATGCGGCCCCGATCGGAGTCGTGGTTATCCGGGTATTTTGGCTTAAATTCTTGTTTAATGCTTGAAGGAATCCAATGTTTGTGATAAATGATCCTTAATGCACCCGGGTAAATGCTTCATCTATCATGTTTAGAGCTCCCAAAAAGTATCCTAAGTATGTTGGAATCTTATGCTTTCCACCTTGACTTGGACTTGAACATCGGGCTTTGACTTTTGCATTAGGCTTCAATTGTAATTCTCACTTCAATCCAACAAATCTTCATGCAAACACCCATTCAAACACTTCCATGCTAGTCCAATATTAGGTCTTGTTTAGCTTAGTGGACTTAATGTACAAAATGATAGGAAAAAGCCTCTAACTGCTTAGATTCCTACAAAAACATGTTAAGACAAGCAAATACACTAGAGCAACAAATATTAGCTTATGACACTATGATAAGTGCTAAATAACAAATAAAATGGAGCTAATATAGGGGATGAAAGTATATAAAATATGCACTTATCAAACTCCCCCAAGCTAAACCCTTGCTTGTCCCCAAGCAAGAAACCAAATCCCATCAATTGCAATATCTCAAACAAGCTAAGCATAATGATTTAAAAACCCGAAACAACATGGGCAAGGGATAAAGCAAAACATGGATGAGATTTACACGACGGCGTAGCATAGAAAACTTTGAATGAACCTTTAAGTTCTTGCATGATCTTCAGACTTATGGACTCTCACGGGGCACTCAACTTTTTTATATGTGAAAGGACAATTTTGTGAATGAACACTCAACTATCCTCAACTTATAACAATGTTCCCGCAATCTAATATGGTAAACAATCAAAACTAGCAAGCAAAGACAATCAAAAGTAAGCATGATAAAGAAGCCAAGTGGGTAGGAAGAAGGCAAATAAACATGGGTAATAAGGGGGAACAAAAGAGTTATGGTAATGTGGAGCTAAGTCAAGCTAGCAACTACCAAAATGCAAAGATGCTCAATCCCAATTTTAACCCAATTTTCAATTCAAATCATAAGAAAATTCTCCAAAATAATATGAATAATGCTTGAGAATTTCTTACATCTTTTCTTCTTCTCATTTTTTCATTGCATACTTCTTTTTTTCATGCTTTTTTCTCATTCATTCATTTTCTTTCTTCATTTTTTCCATTTTCTTCATTCTCATTTTTTTTTCAACTTTTTTCCATTTATTTTCTTCTTTTCTCTTTTTTTTCTTGAACATTAAGACCAAGCTCACATGATTTCCAACAATAAACCATATCCCAATGAGCACCCAAACATTATCCAACTAAGCTACTAGCTCAACAAGGGTAGGCAATTTCAATGATGTAGCTAGGGATAAATTTTGTGAAGGGGTCAAAAAGGCTAATATATCATGTGAATGGCTCCAAAAATGCTATAACAAATGAATGCATGCTTACCAAGGGATGACATGAGAACCATACTTGTGCGTTTTGATGAAACACATATTATAAGGAGACACCTACACTCACCTAAGAGAGACCGGATATGGATGCATCGGTCAAAAGAGGCGCTACCTTACCAATTTGTAGCTTGCCAAAAGTCAAGATCGAGCCTATTCGGTTCATTCTCCATCTCCCACCTATTATGTCAAGACATCCCCATGTAGCTAACATCCCAACATGAAAGAATAAATCATTAGCAATAAGCCATTATTAGGATAAGCAAAGAGGAAAGTAGGTTACAAACAAGCACAAAGCAAAAATTTCTCTCAAAAATTTTCAAATTTTCTACACTACATGCAAAACTATACTATATGCAAATGCAATATCCCCCCAAGCTAAACATCACATTGTCCTCAATGTGCCAACTATCCAAATCACCCAATCAAACCATAAAAATGGCTCAAAGCACAAAACAAGAAGGACTAGAGGTTACGTTTAATGGGTTGCAAGATCTAAACTAAAATGCAAAGCAATTAAAAACTTACTCGACTTGCTAGCCTTCCCCCAAACTAACATGAATTCGGGGGATGTAGATGTTTCCTTGAGATTAAGGTGAAGAATTGCAGAAATATGGAAGAGAAAAGAAGAGAAAATACCATCGAGTGTGAAAATGATCGAAAGAATTCTATCCCCCCCCCTTTTTTTACCCGTATAAAGCAAAGGCCAGGAAATCACAGAATCACGACCCCGATCGGGGCTGGCAACCCCGATCGGGGTTGACTGCCTCTTCAGGTTTTGACTCTTTTCCGCGTATGATTCAATTTCCTTCTCTTTTTTCGAAAACCACGTCCCCGAACGAGGTTCTTGCATGGGGAAGCATGCCAAATTTACTTCGAATTCTTCTCCCTTCATTTTTCACCTAAAAATCACAAAAAGAAACACCGTCAAGTCGAGCATTTTATTTCTAATCTACGAAAAACAATAAATTGCAGAAAATAAATAAAAACAAATAAAAAGCTTGGGTTGCCTCCCAAGAAGCGCTGGTTTAACGTCCCGCACGACGTAAGAAGCTATTTGATTCAAGTTTTGTCATTGAGCTTGCCACCAACCAAGCTCCATTTCATAGCTATCTTTGCATTCCTCAACCATTTGAAATTCTTCAAGTAAAATTTCCCTTTCTTCTTCTTTCCACTCTTAGCAATCGCACCCTTAGCATCGTCACCTACAAAACAAACAACACCCATATCTTCCTCCAACGGATCCATAAGCGAGAGTCCGAGTTGAGTAGAGGCATTAGAAGAGTCCACAATGCTAAATAAATAACAAGACTCTTGTAACATTGGGCTTCTAATGGTGTTGTTTTTGCTAAAGGAGACCCGGTCATCACCTACTTCCAATGTCAACCTCCCATTCTTCACATCAATTAGCGCACCCGCGGTGCGTAAAAATGGCCTACCCAATATAATTGGGGTTTGTGAGTCCTCGGCCATATCAAGTATGAGGAAGTAAACGGGTATGAAAAACTTGCCAACTTTGACGGGTACATCTTCTAAGACACCTAAAGGTCGGTTTAAAGAACGGTCCGCCATTTGCAATGTTGTACTTGTGCATTTTAAAGCACCCATGTTAAGTTTCTCACAAAGGGAATAGAGCATGACACTCACACTAGCACCTAGGTCGCAAAGGGCCTTATCAATGGTATATGTGCCTATAGTGCAAGGAATATAATAGCTACCGGGGTCCTTAAGTTTCGGGGGAGACTTATTTTGTAAGAATGCACTACACTCTTCGGTGAAAGCATTGGTCTCAACCTCATTGAAGGATCGCTTCTTTGAGAGGATTTCCTTCATAAACTTTGCGTAGGAAGGGACTTGGGTAAGCAATTCCATAAACGGGATGGTGACTTGTAAATTCTTACACATTTCCATGAACTTACCGAACTTACCTTCTTCCTTGTGCTTTGATAGACGATGGGGAAATGGTATTTGAACAACTTCTTTTGGAGGAGTATCCTCCACATCTTTCTCATTCCCATTCTCATTGGGAATACTCACCTTCTTTGAAACGGCATTACTCTCCTTAGCATTAGGAGAGACTTCTTCAACAATCACCTTGTCATTATCTTCGGGCAATGGGGGCTCCACATTCTTGGCATCAAGCTTGCTCTTCCTCTTAAGCATCAACAATCGATGAGGAAATGGCACACGATCCCTAACAAGAGGCTCTTCACTAGCCTTCTTTTTGTCATTTCCCCAAGTTTGGCCTTTTTAACAACCACTTCTTCATCCAAAGTCATGGATGGCCCATCATAACTTGTATCACTTCTCAAGGAAATAGAATTAACAGTTTCATGTGGTGGGTTACCTTGGGGAGGTAGTTGACCGTTCTTCCTTTGAGAGCTAGAAGCGGCTAGTTGAGCCACTTGTTGTTCCAACATCTTTACCGTGGCACTATGAGCTTGATCATTATTTTGAATTTGAGCCAATAATTCCCTTTGCATTTGGACTATCATGCCCTTGAGCTTACCAACTCCTTGATTGTTTTGTTGGGTATTTTGTGGTGGATTTTGTTGGTAATTGTTTTGTGGGGGACTTTGTTGATTTGGATAACCCGGTGGAGGGATATACTTTTGTTGTTGAGGAACTTAGGCATTTTGTTGCGGTGGGGGTTGAGGGTTAAGCACATTGTTGCTAGTGTAAGACAAGTTCGGATGAAATTTTGTATTCGGGTTATAAGTGCTGGAAAATGTACCCGGTGGGTATGAACTTTGTCTAAAAGCTTGAAATGCATTTACCTCTTCGATAGGAGCTCGACAATGAGCGACATAATGACCCGCACCTCCGCAACCATCACAAACAATGATTTGGCTTGTTGAAGACACGGCATTGAGTTGTTGAAGGGAATCTTTAGCATCCCTTTCCGCCAATTGTTGTTGGAGCAAGGCAATTTGAGCTAGCAAAACGGAGTTGTTGGAAGATTCTTCTTTACCTTTGGATGTCACAACTCGGGAATTGATATATTGTGCATCAAGGACCGCCATAGATTCGATCGTGGCATGAGAAAGGTCGGTGTCAATTTGATCAAACCGCCCATTGTTGGCGGAATCAAGAATCCTTCGGGACTCGGCACAACATCCATTGTAGAATGTTATTGCTAGAAACCAATCATCTAGTCCATGATGTGGGCATTGTCTTTGAAGCTCTTTGTACCTCTCCCAAGCCTCATATAAGCTCTCAAGAGCTTGTTGACGGAATCCGGTAATTTGGCTCCTCAAAGTTCGAGTTTTCTCCGGTGGAAAAAAAATTTTGATAGAAGGCTATAGCCAAAGTCTCCCAATTGGTGATTCCTATGGCGGTGCGGTCAAGGCTATTGATCCAAAGCTTGGCCTTATCCTTCAAAGAGAAAGGGAAAAGTATTTCTATTATTTGGGCTTGAGTGACGCCCGTTTGACGGATCATGGAGCAATAGTCACAAAAGTTTTGCACATGCAAATTGGGATCCTCCAAGGGACTTCCCCCAAATTGCTTCCTCTCCACAACGCTAATGAAAACCGGTTTGATCTCGAATTCCGGCGCGGTGATTTGAGTGGTTGTGATACCGGCCGGAAGCATGGCCACGGTGGGCTTTGAATGATCTGAAAGTTTCACCATCTTTTTGGTAGTAGATGGTGGTGGTGGTGGAGATGATGAACTTGAAACCTCCTCCTCTTCAAGGGCTTCTAAATTGTCTAAGTAAGATTTTCTAGCACTTCAATTTGGATGGGAGAAGTGGCTTCTTTTACTTCTTTACAAAAACGTCGTCTTCTCCTAAAGGTTCTCTCGGGATCGGAATCCGGTGAAAGCAATTCTCCCTTGCGTGAGGACCTGGGCATAAGACAACAATTCTAGAGAAGTGGTAAGTAACGGTCTCAAGGAACAAGTGTTCCTCAAGACAAAATAAAACAAGATAAAAATCGACAATTCAAAACGTAATAAAACCGTTTCCCTGGCAACGGCGCCAAAATTTGATAGGCTTATCGCGTACCTATGCAAAGATAAATTCCCTAAACACAAGTAAATGTAGTAATAGGGGTCGAACCACAAGGAAACGGGAATTACGTTGTGAATTGCTATGGGTAGATTTTTATCAAGGTCGATTTCGTTTTTGATTTGACTTGGTTGTTTGATTGACTATTAAAACTATGATGTGAATTATATGATTCAAAGGGAGTCTAAGGGGTTCGGGTCACACATGAAAAGGTAAACATATGATCATGATAAACTTGGTACTAATAATATTGTCAATTGCTTAGGTTTAGAGACACCCACCTTACGATATTAGTGTCAACCATAGACCGGGTCCTAGAGAAACTCTCATCCATGACTAGGTCGTCCTACTATACATGCTTAGTCTAATTCAATTCCGTGCCTCTCGACTTATAGAATGAATGAACAAACTTAATCAATTGAATAAGGCCTTAAACAAAGATTAAACGTTATGGCACAAGCATGTGATAAAAGTAATTTGAACAATATTATTATTAACCTATTTTATCACGTTATATACTTGATTTTGCATGGCTCCCCTAGCCCTTAGACTAAGAGATTTAGCTACTCATGTTAAGGTGTAAATTGTAGACAATATAAAGAGAAATGATAAACATGATTGAGTGATTTATATGAACTAAATATTTTAACATGTAAAAGAAATTAAACTAAAGTGATCTAATTAGAGTGCTTAATTATAAACTAATATAAACTAAATAGATATGTAAAAATGTAAATTATATAGAAAATACCTTAAGGAGATGAACTTGAATGGAAGAACAATATATATAACTATATATATATATATATATATATATATATATATATATATATATATATATATATATATATATATATATATATATATATATAACCGAATGCTTGAAAATGTATTAAGAACCAAATGTTTAAGAACTACAAGCTTAATTAATTTGTAAACTAATATGAAAACTATTGAGAGAATTATATTTGCTTAAGGCTATGAAGAGTAAAATGAGACGTGAAGATTAGATGCATAAGCCTTGGAATACCTCTCCTATTTATAGGAGAGGAGAAGGAAAACGTAAACAATCAATGAGCATGCGGCCCCGATCGGGGTCGTGGTTATCCGGGTATTTTGGCTTAAATTCTTGTTTAATGCTTGAAAGAATCCAATGTTTGCGATAAATGATCCTTAATGCACCCGGGTAAATGCTTCATCTATCATGTTTAGAGCTCCCAAAAAGTATCCTAAGTATGTTGGAATCTTATGCTTTCCATCTTGACTTGGACTTGAACATTGGGCTTTGACTTTTGCATTAGGCTTCAATTGTAATTCTCACTTCAATCCAACAAATCTTCATGCAAACACCCATTCAAACACTTCCATGCTAGTCCAATATTAGGTCTTGTTTAGCTTAGTGGACTTAGTGTACAAAATGATAGGAAAAAGCCTCTAAATGCTTAGATTCCTACAAAAACATGTTAAGACAAGCAAATACACTAGAACAACAAATATTAGCTTATGACACTATGATAAGTGCTAAATAACAAATAAAATGGATCTAATATAGGGGATGAAAGTATATAAAATATGCACTTATCATGGGTACCACGTACTTTGTGACAAGGGTGAGCGCTTGTCGACCAAGGTACTTCCTCTGCTTGCTGACCTGGATGCTTTGGGTCAGTTTAACTGGGTGACGCTGGCTTTGGCGAGTTTCACTCGTTACCTGCACGCTGTGGTTCGTCCAGAGGTGATGGGGGATGGGAGTTCTCCCGCTTTGGTTGGTCCCGGCCTCATCTTGGAGGTACGAGTGTTTTTGCGGTTTTTTTTATTTTGATTTTGATTTGTGGTTTGTTTTTGGATTGATTTTGAGTTTTGGGAATTTTTGAAAAATTGGCTGATTTGTGATTGCTGTGTTTTTGTTACAGGCTTCATCCCATATACCTTGTTCTAAAGAATAAAGTAAAAAGAGCTTCACTGCACTACGTTGTTTGCTTACTTCGTCCCCCTGCGCCCGAGGACGACTGGTGACGTTCCTTCGACTTACCTTGCTGTGAGTGCTTGGACGGTGGCTCGGAAGAAGTCGACCAAGTCGACTTACGAGGACTACAGGCAGCGGGTGAACGTCCTCCGCGTTGGTGACTTAAGTCGTTGCTTCTTATCTCTTTTGTTTTGTAGAAACGGATAGAGATAGGATGACTAGGTAGCCTAGAAAGCCCTCAGTTAGTTGATTAGCTTTGACTTGAGTGCAGTTTGTCGGGTGGCCTTGGGAGCACTACACAGGCATGCCGGCTGCTGTCAGGGAGCGTCTGCGACCTCGCAGCTCCCAGCGTTTATACCTCGAGATGGCGATTGAGCCGGTTTGGTACCTGGGCGAGCGTTTAGCTCGTCAGTGCTTTAGTGAGACCTTTGTGGTACCGGTCGATCCGCCGAGGGTGTTGTTCCAGGAGTCGACACCTTATGAGGTTGAGGAGCACCTTTACGGTCATGGAGGTGAGGAGCTATTGTTACGGGAGGCCGACTACGACACCTTCCGTTTCTCGAGGCTTGCCTAGTACCCGATTGAGGTATGTTTTCCTCTCTTCTTTGTTTTCATTGCCTCTTTTTGATAGAAGGGTTTGTTACCTTTGATGCGGGTCCACATTGTTTGGTGTCGACGCGTTGATGAGGACCCAGCCCCCAGTTTTCCCGACACAGACACCTTTCAGGGGCCGGGTGGTGAGGAGCTACAGCTACGCCTACCCGAGCCTGCGGCCGCTGAGGTGACCGATGCTGGCATGGAGTAGAGGTTGACCGTTTTGAGGGCGAGCTTCTGATTTGAAGACTCCTCCTCGTTTGTATTTTGCCTTGCATTTTGTTGTGTTGAAGGACCTTTCTGGTTGTAGGTGTCGACCGCTAGTCATCAGGATTTGTGGTGGATGGCTAACCAGTGGCGGGCACTTACTGGTGACCTGGCTGCGAGGGAGTCTCGGCTTGCGCATGTGCTTTTTGTTGGTTGTTTTGTGTGTTTTTATGTTGCCTTTCACGTTTAGATCTTAGTGACCTGTATTGTGTTTTGCAGGGTACTGTGGATCCGGCGGAGATTATTCGGGTCCGTGCTGAGTTGGACGCAGCGAGGTCGACGATCCAGGCATAAGAGCTGGGGATCATCAGTCGGGACCAGGAGCTGAGGCGTCGTGAGGACGGGTTGCGGAGCCGGGATGCGGAGATGGCCTCTCTCAGGGCTCAGTTGGCTGCGGCGGAGGAGCTTCGCGTCACGATGTAGTACAAGACGTTGGAGAGTTCTCCGGAGAGGGGGACCGAGCAGGAGGTGGTGTTTGCTTTGCCCGCGACTTCTCGTGAGACCGGGACTGGTCCGACGGGAGGCGCTGAGTAATTGTTGTTCTTTGTCCGTGTCTTGGACTTTTGTTTGTACATATTTACATTTTGCGTGAGGCGGTTTGTATATATGTGTTTTTGGTTTGTGGTTTATTTGTGTTTGGCTTTTTTTTTGTGTTGTGTTTCGGAGAAGCACGGTCAGCGGTTGATTCCCCTTTGCTTGACATTAGTTCCTGCATTGTTAGTGTAGAAAACAGGCAACAGGTACCTGTTGGAATATGTGTCCTCCGACAATAATGCGATCACGACTGTTGATCATGATGATCACATGTTTAAATCTCATTATAAAGAATACAATTGGGAAGTAATATTGTTACTGTCAACTGGTCAACATATATCGGTAATGATTGGTGACTAGAGTTTGACATTACTGTCGTGCGACGGTGGTGATCGATTGACCCCTAGGTCATACCTATAGGGCAACACTCTTAATTGATTATTTAATTAATCGTATAATGTTACGAGTTAATTAAATTACTTGAAAATTGACGGACGATTTTTGGAAGTAAAATTTACGTATCAAATTGAAATGTGATTAAATGAGATACGGTCTGAGTAATTGAATTGTATCATTACTCGGATGAAATTAATGTTTAAAGAAACAATCGAAATTGAATGAATTATTATAAATACAATCTGTTGTGATTTATAAATGGTAAAATATTTTGGCACAAGTAATTATGAAATTACTAAGTCGATTTTTGTATGTGACGTATTTTTATTAATACGTTGATTTTTAATATGTTAAAAATACATAACAAATTTATGTCACATATGACATGTGACATATTGACAATTGACAAAAATAATATGGAATCCATATTATCAAGTGGGCCGAAAATTAGAGGGTTTTTAAGCTAATTATATGTTGATTGTAATTAGTGGAGGGCATGATGATTACCCTAGTCACTAGCCATGCAACCCTATTGTTTTATTGTGAAGAACAATTTTTTCATGCATTGGCTCCCCAAAATCCCTCCTCTTACACGGTTTTGAGAAGACAAAACCCATCATGGTTTTTCCATAATTTTTACCTCATAATATACAAAATGTTGTAAATTATTTTCATTCATTCACTCATCCAAAAATACAATTTCTAGAGAGAATAAAAATCCTCCTCTTCTTCTCTCTATAAACCGAAATATTTAAGTGTTTTATAAATATTTTTGGTTCAATTTTCTACTAGATTAATATTATACTAGTACTTATAATATTAATTTGAATTAAGAGAAAGCTTTGGGTATTAATCCTAAGGAGAGATCCTACACTTGGATCTTGTTCTTCCATCTTAGGAAAGCTCAAGAACAAAAGAAAAGGAAATTTCTTTTGTGCCCAATAAAACCGAAATCCCAATGTAAGAACATGATTTCTCCTCTATTTTATCATATTGTTTGCATGCATAAAATCCGTATTTAATTTTATGACAAATTAATTTCGACATATATGAGTATGTTAGTATGTATATAGATCTACATTTCCTTCAATCGGTATCATGAGCCACGGTTGTTTGCATGCAAATCGGTTAAAAGTTTTTCCGAGTTATAAGAATAACAAATAAAACTTGTAAAATTTGTGCTATTATGAGATATCACGAAATTAATCCATGCATGTTAATATTTCTGGACCTAAAATGTTTTAGGATATTTTGGTTAATTTTATGGATTTTTATTGTTCATATTTTACATTAATGGCATTTAAATATGATTTTGTGAGTAAAAATGTCATTTTCGGTCTAAAATTAGCTATACTTACAATTTTTCATTGATTTTTGGATATGTTGTCACATATATTATTTTGAGATAACTTGTAAATTTTCATAATTTTTGGACTTATTATGCTCGAAAAATGAATTTTTCATTATTAAATTCTGATTTAGGTGAAAAATAGGTTAATATGAGTTAAATTTCGAATCTGGTCATAGAAAATTAATATGTTGTCACATGCAATTTTACAAGATGTGTGTAAAATAATTGGCTATAAATAAGTCTTTTTGCATGATTTATGGATTTTTGAAGAAAAATAGCATAAATAGTGACATTATTAGTAGAAAATTAATAAAACATAATTTATGACTTAGGAAAAACGTCTAATGTTGCATTTTATTATATTTTTCAGATCTAAAATTGAAAAGATAATAAAAATATTTTTTCCATGTTTTTATGATTATTTTATTAAAAATCGATAAACCGCAACATTGTTTTTCTGGAAAAATTTCGAAATTTTTAACCTAAGATTTTGAACATTATGAGTGTCATGGTAATTTTCCAGAATGTTCATGAATTTAAATTTCAAATTTTGAATTTATTTGAAATTTTGTGATTTATTTGAAGTTTAATAGCTTATTTTTGTAATTTTTTGGTCCATTTGTGAACAATTTTGTAAATATGGGTTAATTATGGTCAAATTATTAGTGAAGACTAAATTTTGAGTCCTAAGAGGTTAGGGTAATTAACTTATGCATAAATATGAGTTTATGTATTTTTGTGATTATAAAATGTTGAAATCACGCAAATCCGTAAAAACCGAAGTAATATACGATATTGGCTAATTAAAGGCGATTTAGCATAAAATTGAGCATGTTCATACATATTATAATGCTGCATTTTTTTTTCCTTTATGATTGTCATAACTTTAATTTATGTAATTTTGAATTATGTAATTTTACTTAGTATGACCTTAGATTTTAATTGGTATTTCCCGAAATGTATGGGAATATCGATTCGGTTGTAATTTTTATTGTGATCTCGTATCACCGTTTTGTAATTTAATAGATTTATTTTATTTTAGTTACAAATGTATAATAGGAAATTATGTAATTTATTATGTAATTTTATTCATTCCGGAGTTCCAAAAGACGGATTTCTTCAAGAATGGCGATACATAAAGACGGTGTTACCTCGAGATGCGTGCCACAACCGAAGTTCAAGGGACCAATGGAGTTGGTTTCCGAATATGTAATAGTTAAATAGTTTTTCTATTTTAGGAAAGGCCATACTAGGATTTATTTATCTTTATGCTTGCATTTTATTTTATGTCACATGCATCGCTAAATCGCCATAACTAAACATGCATTGTCATTTTATCGAGTTTATCGACCGTGTCAATTAAAATTATCGTAGTTCACCGCTTTAGTTCACTTAAAACGTGATAGATAATAAATTGACATGACCTCTCGCTAAAACAATTAATTGAGACATAGCCTTACCAAATAGTAGAAACCATGAAAACCTATTTCGCGAGGGAGTGCGCTCGGCCCCACCGGGGTACAAACCTTGTTACGTAGGGGAAGTGGGTGATGAATGTTAATCCACCGAATTCATGTTGATAAGGGATGTATCGGCCACACCGTGCCCAAGTTAATGTGGGTTTGGATCATGGACACATTTATTCGAAATTTGGATTGAACTCAACAAAAGTTTTTGATAAGGGATGTATCGGCCCCACCGTGCCCTTGTCGAATGTGTTTTGGGCTAAAGATAATTGTTAATGTAATATTATCGACCAAGAGTTCTAAAAGTAGAATCGATTAAACGTTAATCCACCGAGTTATATTGATAAAGGATGTATCGGCCCCACCGTGCCTAAGTCGATATGAATTTGGGTCTTGGAATCATTTATCTAGTTGGGTAGAGGTCACTAGAAAAATGCATAAAACTTGTTTAAATCATACATTTTTACGAGTATTATTAAAACGACAATTGTTTTACTCCTTATATTTTGTTTTGTAGACCACTTCTTTTTCATAACAAATGGCAACACCAACACCAACTCCTAATGCTACACCTCTCGCTAGTTCGTCTTGGCTCCGATCCTTTATGGATCGATGTAAACTTGAAAAGAATGGGTCAAATTTCTCCGAATGGGATGCCCAACTCAAATTAGCCGCCGAAGGTGACGACAAGCTTCGTTACCTTACCGAGGCCTTTCCACCCGAACCCTCCACTAGGTCCACCGCGGCCACTAGGGAAGCATATGAGGCTTACCAAAAGGAGTCCGCCGCAATGAAAAATGTCTTAATATTTGCGATGGAGGCGGACCTCCAAAGGAGAGCCTTTAAAATGGGCAATGCTAATGAGATATACTCCAAACTTGTGACCATGTTTTCACAAACTCCGCGGATCGTCCAATATGAGGCGGCCGCGGCATTCTTTGATCTCGACTTCAAAGAGGGCCAAAAGGTTAGCCCTCATGTGCTCAAACTCATGGAGCTTGTCGAGACCTTGAAAATTCAAAAGGTTGAAATCCCCAAAGAACTCATCGTAGATAGGATTCTACACTCCTTGTCCAAAGTCAAGGCATATGTGCAATTCCGGGTGAATTTCAACATGCAAGACAAGGATGTGTCTCTTGAGGAGTTGCACAAGTTACTTGTGCAAGCCGAGAGGGACATGGGGTTAAATGTGAACCCTCCCAAGGATGTGCTTAACATAAGCACTAAAAGTATGGGGAAGTTCAAGAAGAATGGGAGAAAGGGCAAGAAGCAAGCTCCCACATTCACCAAAGCTAAGTCTTGTGAAGCTAGCACCTCAAAAGTCAAGAAGGGTCCTCTTGATAAATGCCATTATTGTAATGGTATGGGACATTGGAAAAGAAATTGTTCCAAATACCTTGGTGATATCAAAGCTGGAAAGATTACTCCAGTAGGTAAATGACTATCCTTCTTTTATGTTTCTAATTCAACTATGGTATTATGATGCAAAGTTGTGATAATGTATCTCCCTTTTTATTGTAAGTAGGGCCTCCACCAAGCAAAGACAAGGGAAAGGAAAAGCAAGCACGAGAAACCATCAAGAAGCTAGGGATAGCTTTTATGGAGCTTTGCTTTTCATTGTCTTACTTTAATTTATGTTTTGAATCTTTAGAACTTTAAGTTTCCGTGTTCGACATGGAAAAGTATTTTGGATAATGGTTTGTATTTTGGATGATGGTGACTTGGTTTGCAACCCAAGTCACCCGTTTTATCATTTATCCTTTTATGTTCTAAAATTCATCTTTAATTGCTTGCACTTTGAAACATAAGATTAGTCACTTAAAGTGATCTAATAGACAAATATAATGACGGGTTTCATTATATGTCCACATGCTTAAAGCTTGTGTATGATCATTTATAAAGCGATTTTGAGTCTATGAACTCTCTTAAAGGAATGTCAACCACCAAGTACACATATGAAATCAATAACTATTAGTCTATCTATGAGATAGTTCTCCTTATACTTCAACATCATTAATTTGTGTCTCATATGCTATCTTTGAATCAATAGTGTATTTATTCTAAAGATAGAGTGGGAGAAAAATGAGGACACAACACACAAGGCAAGATAAAATTGTGTACTTGTGTATATGAAGATCTACGCAAGAGAGAATGATTGAATGAAGGTATATTTATTCACATAATATGCCGAATAGATGAGATCTATGGTCTCAAGTTAGTTCTATATGACTAAAGAGACCAAGTGTAGTAATCATAAGAGAATATTCTCAAGATAACTACACGAGGAGACCAAAAGAAAGTTTTGGAAGAAAAATGACTAATGTAAAGTCTTAACAAGTTTTTGACTAAGTTTATGAAACATTTGACCAATAGTTTCAACCTTGAGATTTACTTAAGAGCCTAAATGAATCATAGTAACATACTAGTTATGATCGAGTTGCAAAGATTGATATGCCGATATCTTCAATGGCCAAAGTTTTAACCACGCAAATGTCATTGCTTAACCTCACTATGAAATGGTTAAACCTCCTTCCAAAAGGGTATTTGCGAAGGACGTATTCTAGATATTGTTTATATTTAAATAATGACATTACTACACATCATTATGACATGAGTGTGTTGGAGATTTAAAATCTCTTTCCGTAAGGTTAAGATGAGACCACTTCAAAATAGGCATTTTGAAAGGACATGATGGGAACATATATGGTTTTATCCTAATAACTTGGCAATGCAATTTATATTTCAATTCTTAATAAAAGTTTCGATTGAGAAGTCAATTTCGAAATATGTAGAATTGAGTGGGAGTTAGGAAATTCTCATGTGAAGACATGGAATTTAGTGGGAGCTATCATCCTTTGAATATTTACGACTCATCACTCATTAAAGAATGATGAGCTAATACCTTCTTTCATAAAGAAGCATTTGAGTTTTCAATTCTGGATGAAAATGGACAATGATGAATCCAATTACATCAAGGGATGTCGGATTAGTATTAAGAGATACACATCGTATCAACATTCACATAGGTTATTCATGTAGATGAAAATGGAATTACCATTAGCAGTCATGGTCGTTCATTGAATTTATGAACGGTTGATCTCATGATTATTAGTAACTAATGTTTCCGCCATTAGAATAATCATGTACATGTCCAATTATGAATCATATGCATAAAAGAATGATGATTGATTGGTGAGCCATAATAGAAACGTCATGCATTCTCAAGTAGAATCCGATGAGCGATTTCAGTGTTTGACGGAATGCTCTATTGTGTGTCAAGAGGTTGCACATATTATAGAAAATCCGAGCACATATGAGGATTTATGAGAATCCCAATTCTTTCAAGCCTAGAAAGAGAAATGAGAAGTTTTTGGAAAGATGCTTGGTTGAATAAGAGGTTATTCAAAATCAATCTTTCCTAGTTAAGCTAGGACTTGTGAGAAGTGCTAAGCTAAATAATCTTGTCAATTGTTACAAGATTCTACAAAACATATACCTAGTGCATTGTGTGTGGATGGAGTACTTGATCAGTACAAGTTATATCATTCATCACAAATTCGTTCGTTATGAGATAATCGATAGAAAGGTTCTTTCAAGTTAAAGAACCAAAACCAAGGTCGGGAACCTTGGTGTGTACTTGGAAAGATTCATGCTATGAGAGAGAACATGAATGTAAAGGAAATTGCAAGTGTAAGAGGTTTGAACACATGGACACATGGCATGTTAAAACATCTATTGCAATCAATAAGTGTTTACACTTATGATATACATCACAAGGTTGTAATATGATATTGACTACCCGAGTGTGATGTCGACATTTGTCGTTTGAGTTATTATTAACTCACCTTGTACATTGTTATATCCAAACGGGTTGTAGAGACAATTGAACCCCGTTAAAGTGAACATGGATTAACATTGTTTTTGCCCATAGTTACTTATATGAGGTGACGTCTCGAAGTGACTAGAGTGTGATGCGATTGATGGCAAGTTCAAGTGCCATAGAGTCATGTGAGATGTCTAGTCGATCACATAGGCAGACTGTTAGGAACATTTTTGTCGGGCCTAATGACCGCTTATAGAGTTCTGGCAAATTTATATAGCCTGGTCGTGGCGAGAGCTACTATAGTATTCAAATAAGTCGATTCTTTTGACTAAATACTATTCTTCTAAGATGGCACAGTTTCAAATTAACTTTGATTTGTGTTACTACGACCTTCGTAAATGGGATCAAATGGGCATATTTTGGGTTGTGATGGCTGTGGCTAGTCGAAGGGAATGAGTGCGATAGGAATTGTCCACCCCTAGTCAGGGTTATAACAATATCTCAGGGCCACTCGAGGAGTAATGAACTGGAAATGCGTGGCCACGCTCGGAAAGTATCTATGATAGATAAGTCCGGTCAATCGGTTATTCTCGGATCGAGGAAACCACTCTCGATATGATCACTTGCAAGTACGACCTGAAAGACACCCTGCATTGAGTGGGAGATAGTAATAGGACAAGAGAATTGGTGACGCACACTTGTCGAGGACAAGTGGGAGATTGTTGGAATATGTGTCCTCCGACAATAATGCGATCACATTTGTTGATCATAATGATCACATGTTTAAATCTCATTATAAAGAATACAATTGGGAAGTAATATTGTTATTGTCAACTGGTCAACATATATCGGTAATGATTGGCTGACTAGAGTTTGACATTCTTGTCGTGCGACGGTGGTGATCGATTGACCCCTAGGTCATACCTATAGGGCAACACTCTTAATTGATTATTTAATTAATCGTATAATGTTACGAGTTAATTAAATTACTTGAAAATTGACGGACGATTTTTGGAAGTAAAATTTACGTATCAAATTGAAATGTGATTAAATGAGATACGGTCGAGTAATTGAATGTATCATTACTCGGATGAAATTAATGTTTAAAGAAACAATCGAAATTGAATGAATTATTATAAATACAATCTGTTGTGATTTATAAATGGTAAAATATTTTGGCACAAGTAATTATGAAATTACTAAGTCGATTTTTGTACGTGACGTATTTTTATTAATACGTTGATTTTTAATATGTTAAAAATACATAACAAATTTATGTCACATATGACATGTGACATATTGACAATTGACAAAAATAATATGGAATCCATATTATCAAGTGGGCCAAAAATTAGAGGGTTTTTAAGCTAATTATATGTTGATTGTAATTAGTGGAGGGCATGATGATTACCCTAGTCACTAGCCATGCAACCCTATTGTTTTATTGTGAAGAACAATTTTTTCATGCATTGGCTCCCCAAAATCCCTCCTCTTACACGGTTTTGAGAAGACAAAACCCATCATGGTTTTTCCATAATTTTTACCTAATAATATACAAAATGTTGTAAATTATTTTCATTCATTCACTCATCCAAAAATACAATTTCTAGAGAGAATAAAAATCCTCCTCTTCTTCTCTCTATAAACCGAAATATTTAAGTGTTTTATAAATATTTTTGGTTCAATTTTCTACTAGATTAATATTATACTAGTACTTATAATATTAATTTGAATTAAGAGAAAGCTTTGGGTATTAATCCTAAGGAGAGATCCTACACTTGGATCTTGTTCTTCCATCTTAGGAAAGCTCAAGAACAAAAGAAAAGGAAATTTCTTTTGTGCCCAATAAAACCGAAATCCCAATGAGAAGAACATGATTTCTCCTCTATTTTATCATATTGTTTGCATGCATAAAATCCGTATTTAATTTTATGACAAATTAATTTCGACATATATGAGTATGTTAGTATGTATATAGATCTACATTTCCTTCAATCGGTATCATGAGCCACGGTTGTTTGCATGCAAATCGGTTAAAAGTTTTTCCGAGTTATAAGAATAACAAATAAAACTTGTAAAATTTGTGCTATTATGAGATATCACGAAATTAATCCATGCATGTTAATATTTCTGGACCTAAAATGTTTTAGGATATTTTGGTTAATTTTATGGATTTTTATTGTTCATATTTTACATTAATGGCATTTAAATATGATTTTGTGAGTAAAAATGTCATTTTCGGTCTAAAATTAGCTATACTTCCAATTTTTCATTGATTTTTGGATATGTTGTCACATATATTATTTTGAGATAACTTGTAAATTTTCATAATTTTTGGACTTATTATGCTCGAAAAATGAATTTTTCATTATTAAATTCTGATTTAGGTGAAAAATAGGTTAATATGAGTTAAATTTCGAATCTGGTCATAGAAAATTAATATGTTGTCACATGCAATTTTACAATATGTGTAAAATAATTGGCTATAAATAAGTCTTTTTGCATGATTTATGGATTTTTGAAGAAAAATAGCATAAATAGTGACATTATTAGTAGAAAATTAATAAAACATAATTTATGACTTAGGAAAAACGTCTAATGTTGCATTTTATTATATTTTTCAGATCTAAAATTGAAAAGATAATGAAAATATTTTTTCCATGTTTTTATGATTATTTTATTAAAAATCGATAAACCGCAACATTGTTTTTCTGGAAAAATTTCGAAATTTTTAACCTAAGATTTTGAACATTATGAGTGTCATGGTAATTTTCCAGAATGTTCATGAATTTAAATTTCAAATTTTGAATTTATTTGAAATTTTGTGATTTATTTGAAGTTTAATAGCTTATTTTTGTAATTTTTTGGTCCATTTGTGAACAATTTTGTAAATATGGGTTAATTATGGTCAAATTATTAGTGAAGACTAAATTTTGAGTCCTAAGAGGTTAGGGTAATTAACTTATGCATAAATATGAGTTTATGTATTTTTGTGATTATAAAATGTTGAAATCACGCAAAAAATAAAAACCGAAGTAATATACGATATTGGCTAATTAAAGGCGATTTAGCATAAAATTGAGCATGTTCATACATATTATAATGCTGCATTTTTTTTTCCTTTATGATTGTCATAACTTTAATTTATGTAATTTTGAATTATGTAATTTTACTTAGTATGGCCTTAGATTTTAATTGGTATTTCCCGAAATGTATGGGAATATCGATTCGGTTGTAATTTTATTGTGATCTCGTATCACCGTTTTGTAATTTAATAGATTTATTTTATTTTAGTTACAAATGTATAATAGGAAATTATGTAATTTATTATGTAATTTTATTCATTCGGAGTTCCCAAAGACGGATTTCTTCAAGAATGGCGATACATAAAGACGGTGTTACCTCGAGATGCGTGCCACAACCGAAGTTCAAGGGACCAATGGAGTTGGTTTCCGAATATGTAATAGTTAAATAGTTTTTCTATTTTAGGAAAGGCCATACTAGGATTTATTTATCTTTATGCTTGCATTTTATTTTATGTCACATGCATCGCTAAATCGCCATAACTAAACATGCAAAGTTTATCCCGTGTCAATTAAAATTATCGTAGTTCACCGCTTTAGTTCACTTAAAACGTGATAGATAATAAATTGACATGACCTCTCGCTAAAACAATTAATTGAGACATAGCCTTACCAAATAGTAGAAACCATGAAAACCTATTTCGCGAGGGAGTGCGCTCGGCCCCACCGGGTACAAACCTTGTTACGTAGGGGAAGTGGGTGATGAATGTTAATCCACCGAATTCATGTTGATAAGGGATGTATCGGCCACACCGTGCCCAAGTTAATGTGGGTTTGGATCATGGACACATTTATTCGAAATTTAGATTGAACTCAACAAAAGTTTTTGATAAGGGATGTATCGGCCCCACCGTGCCCTTGTCGAATGTGTTTTGGGCTAAAGATAATTGTTAATGTAATATTATCGACCAAGAGTTCTAAAAGTAGAATCGATTAAACGTTAATCCACCGAGTTATATTGATAAAGGATGTATCGGCCCCACCGTGCCTAAGTCGATATGAATTTGGGTCTTGGAATCATTTATCTAGTTGGGTAGAGGTCACTAGAAAAATGCATAAAACTTGTTTAAATCATACATTTTTACGAGTATTATTAAAACGACAATTGTTTTACTCCTTATATTTTGTTTTGTAGACCACTTCTTTTTCATAACAAATGGCAACACCAACACCAACTCCTAATGCTACACCTCTCGCTAGTTATTTCTTGGCTCCGATCCTTTATGGATCGATGTAAACTTGAAAAGAATGGGTCAAATTTCTCCGAATGGGATGCCCAACTCAAATTAGCCGCCGAAGGTGACGACAAGCTTCGTTACCTTACCGAGGCCTTTCCACCCGAACCCTCCACTAGGTCCACCGCGACCACTAGGGAAGCATATGAGGCTTACCAAAAGGAGTCCGCCGCAATGAAAAATGTCTTAATATTTGCGATGGAGGCGGACCTCCAAAGGAGAGCCTTTAAAATGGGCAATGCTAATGAGATATACTCCAAACTTGTGACCATGTTTTCACAAACTCCGCGGATCGTCCAATATGAGGCGGTCGCGGCATTCTTTGATCTCGACTTCAAAGAGGGCCAAAAGGTTAGCCCTCATGTGCTCAAACTCATGGAGCTTGTCGAGACCTTGAAAATTCAAAAGGTTGAAATCCCCAAAGGAGATAGGATTCTACACTCCTTGTCCAAAGTCAAGGCATATGTGCAATTCCGGGTGAATTTCAACATGCAAGACAAGGATGTGTCTCTTGAGGAGTTGCACAAGTTACTTGTGCAAGCCGAGAGGGACATGGGGTTAAATGTGAACCCTCCCAAGGATGTGCTTAACATAAGCACTAAAAGTATGGGGAAGTTCAAGAAGAATGGGAGAAAGGGCAAGAAGCAAGCTCCCACATTCACCAAAGCTAAGTCTTGTGAAGCTAGCACCTCAAAAGTCAAGAAGGGTCCTCTTGATAAATGCCATTATTGTAATGGTATGGGACATTGGAAAAGAAATTGTTCCAAATACCTTGGTGATATCAAAGCTGGAAAGATTACTCCAGTAGGTAAATGACTATCCTTCTTTTATGTTTCTAATTCAACTATGGTATTATGATGCAAAGTTGTGATAATGTATCTCCCTTTTTATTGTAAGTAGGGCCTCCACCAAGCAAAGACAAGGGAAAGGAAAAGCAAGCACGAGAAACATTTCCTTCAGTACCACGTATGCACACACGTAAACACGTAAAAGCATTTGATGAAAACAAAAAATAACCACGATGACTCGAAGTTAAAATTTGAAAATTAAAATTTGAAAATTCCGCGACAGGTCGTCACGTTTGGATTTTTCAAAAGAAATTGATTTGAAATTTGAGCAATTAACTCGTGTTTGAATTAAATTGCATCGAATTTTGCTGAAAATTGATTTGTAACTCGAAAAACTAAAACTCAAACCGCCGCGGATGAACTTTAAAAGAGATTTTTGCGAGTGTATTTGATTTGATTTTGGTGAGATCAAGACTCGAATTTGTAAGAGCTTGAATTTTGAAGAAAACTGACGTCGTGTTATCATTTTTTGAAATTTGTGGGAAAATGTGAAAAAGCGAAAATTTTTCGGAATTTTCGACTGACATGGAATTTTCGGAATTTTCGACTGACATGGAAACGATCCATCGCGGATCGGGGCGAGTAGCCCTTCCCTCCTAAAAAAAGAAGAGAAAAACCCGTATGCTTAAAGCTGCGTCATCGAAACCGTGTCGGATTTCGTAAAACGCGAAAACAAGGAAATGTGAGTGTGAGAAACCACAAAAGTTCTTGGATAGGCCCGAAGAGGCGCGAGTCCTATGGCGGGAGGATTTAGGTGTTAGGAAGAGACACAACTTGAGAGGGACAAATCAAGGTGCGGACTCTGAGGACTAACTCAAAGAGGCGCGAGGCCATGGGCGATGGAAGGGAGCTTCCCCTTTTTCGGAAAAAAGTGCTGATCGTTTTGTATAAATAGGGACTTTTGTGCTTTATTGTTTCATCATCCGACACACGAAAAACATCTCCACAAAAACCTTTCTTCTTCTTCCACAAAATTATTCATGGATGCCTTTGAAAATAGGTTGCGACATTGGTGTCGTGATTTGTCGCCTCCCGAGATGTATCAACTCATTGTAATGGGAGTTCGTCAATTGTTGGTGCTTCGTCAAGTCAAGGTGCAATCCTTGTTCCTTGAAGCATGTTTTCAGTTTTGGGATTCGAAACATCATGTTTTCGTTTTCCCGAAAGCTGAAATTTGTCCTCTTGCCGAAGAAGTAGGCGCCATTGGTGGATGGCCGGGTTGTACTCCGGTGCTTCCCCCGACTCGGTTGTGTTACAAAGAGAAGTTTCGTTCAATGTTGGGCTTGTCAACAAGTCAAGTCAACTTTCTCCTTGCTCCCCACGGTGTGGATATGTTGGCTCTTATCAACATTTTCTCAAACTAGTTGGATGTCAATGTTTCGGAGGTGGCTAGAAGAAGGGCTCTTGCCTTTTGCCTAGTGCATGCATACCTCCTTGTTGATGCCTTGAAGAAGGAGGGGCCAAAGTGTTATTGTAGTATAACCCTTGTGCATATAGTTTAGCAAATGGAGCATGGTAGGGATCCATCATGGTTGGTGCATGGTGAGATCATCCAAGCTTTGGACAAGAAGGGCTCTTGTGGAGAAGCTCCTTCGTTTGGATCTCAAAAGATCCTCCAAGTGTGGCTATTGGAGAGGCTAAGGTATGCAAAGCCTCCGGTCGATTCTTCTTCTTACTCCTTCCGTCACCTTACTATGAGGAAGAAGTTGTACTCGGATAGCTTTGCATCCACCGAGGCCTATTAGACCCCGAGATTGGTGGAGGAGGGTGGTCCTCTTATCCGTTAGGTGGTGCCATGGTGGCACTTGAGGTCCTTCACGGGGTTGCCCGCTTTGGTTATTAGTTCTTATTCTTTGATGGTGGTGGGTTTGAAGGTTGCTTCCTTCATCTATCCCGAAAGGCTTATGAGGTAAATGGGGCATCAACAAAACGTGCCCGCTCAAGATACTCTCGTTCAAGAGAGTGTTTTCCGGAACTCCGAGCTCGTCGAGATCTTCGAAAGGTGGTAGGCCACTCGGCCGATTTGGGAGGAACCAAACCCCGTTGCCACGACATGGGTGACCCCCGCTTATGTTAAGTGGTCAAGAGCTCAAACCTTGGAGGAAAGGTCCAAATCTCGAAAGGACGAGGTCGTCGACTTGAAGTATAGAGAGGTTGGCAAGGCCAACCGTGCCTTCTTTAACGATTTCGCCGATGGAGCTAGCCCGGATGTAATGAGACCACCAAAGAGGATAAGCTCGTGTCCCAAAGAGGTAGTGGGCCGTGTATGGGCTCGTCTTGGGCCGAGTTTGGGGTCATGCAAGAGATCGGAGGTCGTTGCCGTTGTAGATCTATTGAGGATCCGTTCCGAAGAGGAAGTTCATGCTAGGCGGGCCAACAAGAAGAACAAGGGGAAGATGTACCCCGAGGGAAAAGGCAAGGGTAGAATGGAAGAATGAAGACTTCCATTACCCGTTTTATTATTATGTTTATTAGTGCTGTGAGTTTTTATTATGTTGTACTAGCTATGTATTTTGTAATTTGTGCTAGTTTTACTATGTCAGATATCTTAGTCGACACTCTAGCTTTGACGAGTTGTAGACTTGCTTAGCTTTATTTGTTGTCAAATTTGTAATCCTTCTCATTATTAATTAAATAAGAGGATTGCTTGTGTCAAAAGAAATTGTGAACGCTTGTTTCTTCCATCCATTTTGTAAAGGCAATTCGGTTTGAATTATCCTAAACATTGCACATGGGAAATGGGATTTTTGTGGGAAGGGAGAAAGGCTTCTTTTTTCGTGCTTTTTTGTGGGAAAGGGAATGTTTTTCCGTTCCCTTTTTTGATGTTGATATGGGTGATTTTTTTTGTATGTGGGGATGGTTGTATCCTTGTGTAAGAAAGAACTACCTACGTATCTACCTTAAAAGGTGAAATCAAACCATGCTCGTAGTTCGAAATATTTTGTAAAGTTTTATTTGGGTTTTGTGGTTGTATCCTTCTTGTGTAAGAAAGGACTGCCTACGTATCCACTTGAAAAAGGTGAAATCAAACCACGCTCGTAGTTCAGGTGTTTGGTTTAATTTGTTTGAGTGCGAATGGATGTTGCCTTTGACAGATCAAAGGACGTTTGAAATGTGGCAAGGTGCCACAACTTAGACTCGATAAAACATGCAATTTCAAATCACAACGTGTTGAGGAACTTGACTTGAAAGGGGTACTGTGGTAGCTAGTTGTAAAACTAGGGTAAGGTTTGCTGGTGGTTAGGTCAAGGGTAGTATTTCTTGAGTTGGTCTAGGTTGGTCGGATTTGTGAAATCCTCCCCGTCTAGGTCACTCAATCTCACTGTGCCCCCCTAAAGTATTTTCTTGACCAGGTACGGCCCGATCCAATTGGGTTTGAATTTCCCCCTCGGATCGACGGGTAATGGTGCTCGAACCGACTTGAGGACCAAGTCGCCTTCTTTGATATTCCTGGGTTTGACCTTTTTATTAAATGCCTGTTGTATACGTCGTTGGTATAACTGGACGTTGTTCAAGGCGTTGACTCGCCGTTCGTCTAGAAGCGTGAGTTGTTCGAACCTTCGACGGGTCCATCCCGCCTCGGGAACTTGACTTTCCAGTAGGATGCGTAGAGATGGGACCTCCAACTCTACTGGTTGAACCGCCTCCATACCGTATGCTATGTAGAAGGGTGTGGCTCCTGTTGGTGTTCGAATGGAGGTTCGGTATCCCCAGAGTGCGAATGGGAGTTTGCTCGGCCAATCGCGGTAATTATCTTGCATCTTCTTGATGATGGTGACAAGAGTTTTGTTTGCTGCCTCAACCACTCCGTTGGTTTGGGGACGATAGGGGGATGATCGATGCCGCTTGATTTTGTACTTATCCAGCAAGGCTTGTGTTTCTGCCCGGAAGTGAGAGCCTTAGTCGCTGATGATCTCATGGGGTAACCCATATCTGCATATAATGTTGCCCTGGATGAACTTGGCCCTTTGTTTGGCGGTTAAGACTGCATAGGACTGCGCTTCCACCCATTTGGTGAAGTAGTCGATGGCAACGAGGACAAAGCAATGCCCTTTGGTGCCTATCGGGTTGACTTTCCCGATGATGTCGATGCCCTAGGTCGAGAAAGGCCAAGGTGAGGTCATGGTGTATAAAAGGGATGGTGACATGTGTTGTATGTTGGCGAAGATTTGGCAATTGTGGCAATGTTTGACGTAGTTTCGATAATCGGCTTGCATGGTGGTCCAGTAGTAGCCTAACCGCATGATTTTTCGGGTTAACATCATTGTGCTCATGTGAGGCCCACATTCTCCGTCGTGAACCTCTCCCATGACTCTTTTGGCTTTGAATTGCTTGTCTACCTCTTCCTTGATTTTCAAGGCCCAGGCATGTCCTTGTAGGACCAGGCGAATACGTCCTTGTACTCGTGTAAGAGGTCGATGAACTGCTGTCTTTCTGAGGGGTCAAGGGTGGTCCCTATCCTAAGTTCTTGAGGCGTGTTGTCGGTCTCTACGTTAATAGGTTCAGTATCCTCAATGATGGGGGTCCCATCCTCTCGTTTGTCAAGTTCTTTGGCTAGGTGAGGTGGATAATCACTCAAGTCAAATTCCTCATGTGCGTTTAGAATTGCATTACAATTAAAATGAGACGAGTCATAAGCAAACTTAGCGTTCATTAAGTCGACTTGAGCAAAAAGCTCGGACAGGACAAACATCTCATGGGCAGTCAGAGGCAACACAGCAGAGAAGGTGGCCCTTGGAACAAGTTCCAGGTTGTTACCTTCCACGGGAGTGGGGATAACCTTAGTTGACTCGGCCTCTGAAGCAGCCACAAGTTTGTGATAAAACAGTGGAAAGAGGACTTTGACTGCGACATGAGGAGTGTTAGGAGTTAAGACAGACTCTGATTCTGACTCAGACTCAGACTTCTTCTCATCTTCACTTTCCTCTTTGAACATAAGGCCTTCTCTAGTTGTGACCTTGAGGATGCGGCCTTGGCAATCGGTCCACTTGACAGTCTTCCTCCAGCCTTGTGTAGCTTTCTCCGGGTCAGTATCAGAGATTAAGGGCGGTGGGGTCGAACTTGTTATCCTTTAGAGCAATGTTGATGATGTCCTCGTAGCCGAGGAGCATGATGTTGTCCTCTCCGAAGAGGAGACTGACGGCTTGTCCGTCGACGCATGGGGTCGACTCAAATTTGGTTGATGCAGCTTTGGTGTTGTTGGGGATGAAGTAGCAGTCTTGAAAGACTTCTACACCCGGGCGTTTGACCTTGGCTACGGAGTCATAGATTGGCTCAGGAAAGCCGTTGTAGAGCTCAGATTCTCCCTCGGGGACGAAGTATCCATTAAGAGTTAAATGGTAGGGACGGAGGATGAGTTCGTGCTTTTTGCGCTTTCGTATTAGGAGGTTCATCTCCTAGATGTCTTCATCGGTAGGCTCAAAGCCTAGCTCGAAGGGGATGTTGGGGACCTTAACCTATTTCAAGGGAGGCAAGGTGCTTTTCAGCGGATTGATAGGTAAGCCCGGGAAATATCCTTGGCGCATCAGAATGCGATTGACTGTGAGGTTGGAGAACGGGTCACAATTAAAGGGTGCTGATTCATCAGTTAGGCCATTCATAGCTTGGAATCCCCACATTTCGCTGTCGTGCTCCTCAATGACTTGGGAGGCTATTCCCTTTTTTATGATAGCCTTGATCGGGGAAGCGGGAATTGTGATTGTTTTCCCGTTGAAAGGGACCCTGATTTTCTGATGAAGGGTGGAGGTGACGGCCTTGATGGCGTGGATCCAGGGGTGCCTCAGGAGCATGTTGAAAGAGGCGTCGATGTCGACCGCCTGAAAACTGGCTTGTCCTTCCATGGGTCCAGTTGCAATGGTCAAGGTGATAAGCCCCACAACATTACGACGAGTGCCGTCATAGGTGTGTACTCCTTGGTTAGTTGGGACCAAATCAGCTTCTTTGATACCCAGTTTGTGAGCCGTCTTGAGGGTAATGACATTAACTGTAGATCCGCCATCCACTAGAACCATAGGCACATTCTTTTTGAGGCATTGTCGGTGATGTATAGGGCTAGGTTGTGGTTTGGCCCGAATGGAGGGATATCTTCGTCAGAGAAGATGACCGGGTTGTTCAGGTCGGCGACGTCCCTTGTCATGTGTGCCACCACTTCTTCAGGAGAGGAGGTAGAGGGAACCGTTAACTTTCCCAAGGCTTGTAGCGAAGCTTGCCGATGTTCGAAGGATGTAGCAATCAGTTGCCAAATGGAAATTTCGGTCTTTGCTTTTTGCAGTTGTTTAAGGATTGAGTTTTCGGGAACCTTGGGTTGGTTGTCCACGTCTGGGACAACTTGGTCATTCATTGGAATGACTGTTGAATTGTTCGGGTTTTGGTAGGGGCGTCCGGACCGGGTAAGATGACCAATCTCTTTCGCTTGTTTGCCCTTTCCCGGAACCATGTAGACATCCTCGACGTCGTCTCTCTAAATGCCGTTAATTTTGGGATCTCGAGGGTACCTTGGAGGGGTATTCCTCGGTGGATAGTTTTTGTGAGGGAAGTTTTTGTGGGGGTAATTTTTATGGGGTAGATTATTGTGGGGTTGATTATTGTGGGGTGCGTGCCAGAATGGTCGCGGGAGCAATCCTTCCTGGTGAGGGTAGTTTTGGGCGTTTGGAGGACACTCCCTCAGACGTGGTGGTTGTGTTTGTGGGTTGAAAATCAACCGGTGGTAAACGTCCTCAAGTCGGGTAATCCTCTTTGAGAGACTGCCTTTGGCTTCCTTAACCTGTTGGAACATGGTGAGCATGGTTGCGGCGCTGAATACGAATATCCCGTCCGGGGTATCCTTCTCCAAGGCATTCACCTCGTCATCAATTGGCAAGATGAGGTGCGAGCAATCCATGAATGGCTCGTCATCAGAGATGGCATGGATTGCCAAGGGGTTTGTTTTGTTGTTTGGTTTTGTTGGTGGAGGTAAAGGTAACTCTCCTTTCTCGATCATGTCTTGAATGATGTGTTTGAGTTTAAAGCAGGTCTCCGTATCATGACCCTTTTCCTTGTGATACTGGCAGTAGGCATTGGGATTCCAGAAACGAATTTTCTTAGCCTCGGACGGGTCAGGAGAGGGCCCAATCGGCTGTAGTTTCCCTTGGTCCATGAGTCTTTTTAAGGCACTAGCACAGGTTGATCCGAAGTTGGTGAACACCCTTTGAGTACGCTCAGTTTTCTTTGTGGTTGGTTCGAGGAGATTGACCTCATCAATTTTGTTTGTCTGACCATAGGGGCGAGATCCGGTTGATGTAGGTCCCTGGTAGCCTCTACCGGTGGTTTTGGCTAGGACACCCTTGCGGAGGTCGTCTTCAATGCGGGTTCCGAGGATTTGTAAGTCCTGGAAAGTTTTGATGTTTTGATATCTTAGCAGGTTAGCATAAACCGGGCGGAGGTTGTTGACAAATTTCTCTACCAGAGTTGATTCACTCGGCTTACTGACCAGTTGAGTGCTTACCCTCCTCCAACGGGTTAAGAATTCCGTGAACCCTTCCTTATCATTCTGAGTCAGGACCTCAAGAGTGCGGGTGTTAGCTTTGATTTCGACATTGTCGGCATACTGTTTAGCAAATTCAGTGGCGACTTCGTCCCAAGTAGTAAGGTTCTTGGGGTCGAGGGAATAGTACCACCGGCGAGGAATCGGTTCCAGGGATTGTTGAACCATATAGTTTATATGTTTATGTTTTGATGATGTCAAGGTGTTTTACATTCTATATACTTGTTGCGTGTAATTGTTTGTTAAGTATTTTAGAACTAACCTATTACGAGCAACAAAGAAGATTGTGACAATTGCGTGAGAAGTTCAAGCCTTCGTTCAAGATCAAACAATTCAAGATTCATTCAAGAACTATGTGAAGACGAAGTTCGTCTAAAGATTAATCAAGCTTGGATGATGACGTAGCCTGTACTCGAAGATCTTCTTGAAGATTAGAATAATATAGGATATTATCTCGTAATGGTAATTAAGAATGAGTTTCTTGAATTGGTAAAGTTATAGCTTTGCAGCTATAACATTACTAGTAAAAGAGCTCAATGTTATAGCTCTTCTACTATAACATTGAAATGCTGAGTTTTTATACACGACTTATAATTGTTTCGAAAATTGTTTTATAATTGTTTAAAGTTTGTTTTAAATGTTTTAATGAAAGTATTTATATATTAAAGCCCGGTTTAGTGAGGAGTCCGGTTTTATAGTAAACGTTAATTGGTAGTCATGATGGATCAACTTATGAGTTGGACTTTGCTACTAATTAGGGTTTCTATATAGCCTCTCTTAAAACCTAAATTCTAATTATATGTTAAGACTAGGGTTTGCACGAGTCACGAGGCACATGAGCCGTGACATCTCGTGTTACCTAGGGTATATTAGGTAAAGATTTTATTCTATAATAATATCTTTACATATCTTATATATCTTACTTAATATATTTATTTATGGTTAAAGATATTCTTGTTTTAGGAAATCTTATCATAATCTTAGAATTTATAGTAAAGATAATATTTGGAAAGATTATATTCTATCTCTTTGAATATTCTTTATTATCTTTTGAGGGCTTTTAGGGAAGAGATAATAAGAAGATATGATTTGTTTCTATATCTTATTATTTCGGCTATTAGGGTTTGACAAAACCGTGTAGCCTACTCTTTCTCCTTCTATAAATACTTTGCTATTTACAACATCTAAAATAGAGACCTTAAGCAAAAAAAATTGATTTCATCTTTGCAAAGCAAAAAACGTGTGTTTTAAAAGGAAAACCGTTTTGTTATTTTGAAAGGTCGTGTGTTTATAAAACTCGCATACTCGTTCTTCATTTATCGTTATAAGATAATAGTGCTTAGTTGATTTCTTAACTCGTTCATTAACGTGAACCTTTGTTAGAATCATTAGTGCTTTCTTATTAGCGTAAGTTAGTCACTCGAGTATTTAACGGTACTCCTTGAGTTACAGCTAGAGTTAGTTGTACGAGTTGGGTTAGTAAATTTATAATCCGTAGAAAGGTATTAAATTTATTAATCGAGAATAGTGGACGTAGGTTTCGACTTGTGAAACTGAACCACTTCAAAACCCTGTGTCTCTTCGTTCTTTCGTTTGTTTCGTTTATTACATTTATCTTCATTAATCGATTAGTTAAAGTTTAATCAATAAACTTTAAATAATCAATTACATTAGCATAATCGAAAAAGCTTTCAAAAAGTTTTAAATCCTCAATTCACCCCCTCTCTTGAGTATTTTGGATCAATAGACTCTTCAATTGGTATCAGAGCCTCGTGCTCTTGATTGCCTAACCGCAAAGAGGCTGATCTATCTCGTTTTTCATTTATCTTATTGTTTTATTTTCCGCTGCCTATCACGTGATAAATGGATTCCAAATATGTCAAGTGTCCCGTCTTTGATGGGAAGAGTTATGGATTGTGGAAAAACATGATGACTCACTATGTGAAAGGACACGATTGAGAGTGCTGGAGGATGATTCAAAACGGACCACACAAAATTCTTGTGGCATCCGAGGAAGGCACTACCTATGAAAAGAAAGAAGAGGACTATGTCGAGGCCGACTACAAGAAGGCCGAAAAGAACTCCAAAGCAATAAGTCTTCTGCAAAACGGAATGACTTCTACCGAGTTTGATCGGTTCTCTTCATGTTCCACGGCCAAGGAGATATGGGATGGGCTCGATTTAGCTTATGAAGGTACTTCCATTGTTAGGAAGCACCGAATTGATTTGCTTATGCAAAAATATGAGCTATTCATCATGGAGCCTAATGAGTCCTTAGATAGTATGTCCGCAAGGTTTTCAAGTATAATAAATGAATTAAAAAACCTAGGTAGGAAATTCTGTATCGAGGACATTGCTAGAAAGGTTCTTAGGAGCCTTACTAAGAAGTGGCGTGCTAAGGTCACTGCAATGGAGGAATCACGAGATCTTGAAACCCTATCTTATCAAGAACTCATTGGTGCTCTCATGGCCCATGAAATTACTCTTAACAAAGATGACGCTGAACCAAGTCGCAATAAGAGTATGGCCTTAAAGAGCGAAGAAGTTGACTCTGAACTAGAGGATGAAACTTTCTTGTTTGCACGACGCTTTAAAAATAAGATATTTCGAAACAAACAAACAAAATCATCCTATAACAACAATAACAACAAGTCATTCAACAAAAAGGTTAATGACTCAAAGTCGTCTTTCGCAAACAGAGATTGCTTCAAGTGTGGAGAATCTGGTCATATGATCAAGGATTGTCCAACATGGGAGAAGATAAAGGACAAGACGAAACGTGAGAAGACAAAGAGAGAATTCAAACAAGTTATGATGGCTTCGTGTTGGGGAGACCTTGACTCAGAAGATGACGAGGAATCTGAAGACGACGAAGTAGCAAACCTTTGTCTCAGCAGTGTTAGTCTTGACCTAATCTCCGACAGTGACGATGAGAGCACAAATTCTCATTTAAACTATTGCTTTCTTGGAGAATCAGACGAAGACGACGATGAAGAGGTAAGTTATCTTGAGCTTAAAAAACGTGTTAGGAAATTGTCTAAAAGTGCTTTAATTGAATTCTTTGAACAATCTCTTGATAAGTGTCACGAACAGGATTTGCAATTGAAAGATCTAAAGGAACAGATTCTCGAAATCGTGGAAGAGAATCATACTCTCAAGACTAAGCTAAGAAGTTGAAATCTAAAGTTATAGCTGAGAAAGCTACAACATTAGATTCTACTAAGGCTGAAAAGAAGGAATTAGAGTCCAAAGTTATAGCTAATGAAGCTATAACTTCTGACCTAAAGCTTAACATCAAGCACCTTCAAGCCAAAGTTATAACTAATAAAGCTATAACCTTAGAACTTAGAAAAGTCAAGGAACTTCTTGAAACTAAGGTCACATCTAATGAAGAAGTGATCTTAGACCAAAAGAAAGAGATATATTCTCTTTTCAAGCAATTGAAGGAATCTAAGACTGATATTATCAATGTTACGAAACAACACACTAATGTTGTGTTTATTCTTAACAAACGATTCCAAGACTTTCGTGATAACTTTAAAAAGGACAATGATGTAGATCACACGAAATGTCAAGAGGAAATTAAAACCCTAAAAGACCTTCTTCTACACGCTAGAAAGGTCCATGACAAGTGGGAAGGTAGCACAAAAGTCCTAAACTTCCTAACCGAACAATCTGATAATAATATGAAGATGGGGTTAGGACATGAGTGCTACAGCCGTAGAGATCACTCTAAATGCAAATCAACACCTTCGGATTTTGATTTTAGAAAAAGGAAGTATGCTGATCTTCCTGAATACTTGATTTGCAATTACTGTGGTCATACGGGTCATATCCAAATCAATTGTGTCAAAAAGGCACATGATTTACGAAAAAATTCCGAACATGCCAAAACTGTTGACACAGTTGTCGAGGATAAGGAAACCCCCACTAACGAACCTAACGAAGAAAGGAACAATAAATTTCGTTGGTTCTATGACATGGCCTTTGACTACTCTAAGAAACCTAGCACTTCACATAACCCTTGTCAATCCCAACCTAGTAAATCCATTCACAAGGGAAATAATCAAGAGAGACCTAGAGAAACTCCTAGACCTAGAGAAAACCCTAACCCTAGAACTCCTCCCAAGCCAAACAAACCAAGGGTTAGAAAAACGGTCATTAGACAAGTTTGGATTCGAAAGGACTTAGTTTATAGAGTAACTAATCTTAAGGGACCCAACTTAGCTTGGGTACCTAAAAACTGTATCTAATCCTTTATGCAGGAAGAAGTGAAAGAAAACAATCAATGGTATCTTGACAGTGGATGCTTAAGACACATGACCGGAGATAAGAATCTGTTTCTTTCACTTAAGCCCTTCAATGGAGGAAAAGTAACGTTCGGGGACAATAAAAAGGGAAAAGTTATTGGCGTTGGCAAAATCGGAATCTCTAAGTCTCACGCAATCAGTGACGTTTACCTCGTGGATGGTCTAAAACATAATTTGCTAAGCATATCTCAACTATGCGACAAAGGTAACAAAGTAGTTTTTCATACTGATAGTTGTCGCATTATTATTGAAGGAACTAGCAATGTTATTCTTGAAGGCCACAGAAAAAGGAATGTTTATATGGTAGATTTAAATGCTGTGCCTACTAACTCTTTTTCGTGCATGAAAGTTACACTTGATGATCCTTGTCTATGGCATAAACGTTTTGGTCACATTAGCTTACTAACCTTGAATAAACTCAAGAAGGGGACTTGGTTGAAGGGTTACCTAAGATCAAGTTCGACCAAGAAAAGATGTGTGATACGTGTACAAGGTGTAAACAAGTAAGATCATCATTCAAACCAAAAAGAGTAGTAAGCACAAATCAAGCCTTGGAATTAGTACACATGGATTTATGTGGACCAATGAAGGTAAGGAGTAGAGGAGGATCCAGGTACGTCTTCGTTCTTGTAGACGACTACTCAAGGTATGTATGGCCTATTTTTCTTCATTCAAAAGACGAAACTTTTGATGAATTTGATTGTCTTATGAAACGTGTTCAAAACAAATATAAGACTAATCTTGTATCTATTCGTACGGATCATGGCACCGAATTTGACAACCAAACTTTTATAGAATATTGTAGAGTTAATGGTGTAGGGCATAACTTTTCTGCACCAAGAACTCCTCAACAAAATGGTGTCGTTGAACGTATGAATAAAACTTTAGAAGATATGGCACGTACAATGCTCTTGTGTAGTGGTTTACCTCGTAACTTTTGGGCTGAAGCCATTAGTACTTCTTGCTACATCCATAATCGTGCTATGATCCGACCTATCCTTAAGAAAACCCCCTACGAACTCCTTAGAGGTCGAAAACCCAATATCTCCCATCTTCGCTGTTTTGGGAGTAAATGTTTTGTACATAATAACGGTAAAAACCGTTTAAGTAAATTCGACCCTAGGAGTGATGAGGCGATTTTTATAGGATATTCAGATCATAGCAAGGCTTACAAGGTCTTCAATAAGAGAACTCTTTGTATTGAAGAAAGTGTCCACGTTATCTTTGATGAAGATAACGTGTTCGATAAGCCTTTACAGGATGAGGAAGAAGACTTGGATGAACCCGACTTTCGTCTTTCAAGAGACGATCCCCCGGAATTGGAATTGGAGGACAATAAAATTGAGGGAACGAATGATGAACTTGATCGTTCCTCAAAAGATAAAAAAGAGAAAGGCAAAGTTATAGTTGATGATACTATAACATTGACTCAAGACAAGAATTCCCAAACCAATGTATAGATGATGTTACTATAACATTGAATCCAAATCAAGGTATAGAGTCCGAGGTTATAATCGGCTCAAATACAACACCTGGATTGGATTCAGGGGAACTTCCTCTAATTCCGAACCAAATGAAGTCGGGACAAGCTCAAATAACGTTGAAGAACCAAGCACTTCAACGAAATGGAAATACAAGAATTCACACCCCATGGATAATATTCTTGGAAATATTAAGAAGGGTGTTCAAACAAGACGTTCCTTAAACAACTTCTGTTCCTTCTACTCTTTTCTATCCATGATCGAACCAAAGAATATCAATGAAGCTCTCGCTGAATCAGATTGGATTATTGCTATGCAAGAAGAGCTTCAACAGTTCGAAAGAAACAAGGTTTGGCATTTAGTTCCTAGACCAAAAGATCGTTCAGTCATTGGAACTAGGTGGGTCTTCAGGAACAAATTAGATGATGCCGGAGTCATTGTCAGAAACAAAGCAAGATTGGTGGTCCAAGGATATAATCAACAAGAAGGAATAGATTATGACGAGACTTTCGCACCTGTTGCTCGTCTTGAAGCTATCAGACTTCTAATAGCATTCGCCGCACACAAGGGAATGAAACTCTTCCAGATGGATGTCAAGACAGCATTCTTGAATGGTTATTTACAAGAGGAAGTCTTCGTTGAACAACCCCCTGGTTTTAAGAACATCAAATTTGAGGATCACGTGTTCAAATTGGATAAAGCCCTATACGGATTAAAGCAAGCACCTAGGGCTTGGTACGATCGATTATCTAAGTTTCTACTTGATGGTGGATTGATAGAGGATCCGTCGACAAAACCCTATTTCTAAAAACTGAGGGTTCTGATCTTTTGGTTGTTCAAATATACGTCGATGATATTATCTTTGGATCGACCAACCGAAGCCTATGCAAATATTTTTCTGAGTTGATGACCTCCGAATTCGAGATGAGTATGATGGGAGAATTAAAATTCTTCTTAGGGCTGCAAATACAACAAACTGATGAAGGCATTAAAATCCATCAACAGAAATACATCAAAGAGTTGATTCGGAAATTTGGAATGGAAAATTCACACGCTATGCCTACTCCAATGGTCGAGAACAAGAAATTGACATTGGATGAAAACGGTAAATCAGTTGATGAAACTACTTACCGTGGGATGATTGGGTCACTGTTATATTTGACCGCAAGTAGACCTGATATTATGTTTAGTGTATGCGTTTGTGCGAAATATCAATCATCTCCCAAAGAATCGCATATGACGGCCGTAAAACGAATTTTACGTTACTTGATTGGAACGGCCAACTTATACCTATGGTATCCAATGGAGTGCAATTTTGATCTAGTCGGTTATTCCGATGCCGACTACGCAGGATGTTCTCTAGACAGAAAAAGCACGTTGGGTGTCGCCACCTTTGTCGGACCGTTTATCATTACGTGGGGTTCGAAGAAACAAAATTCGGTCGCTCTCTCAACTCTTTGTTTAATATATTCTTTGCAGGACTGGTATGTACTCAACTTTTATGGCTTAAGCAACAATTACGTGATTATGGTGTTGATGTAGGATGTATTCCTATTTTATGTGATAATACTAGTGCGATAATAATTTCTAAAAATCCCGCACAACATTCACGTACCAAACATATTGAAATAAGACACCATTTTATACGAGACCATGTTGAGAAGGGGAATATAAAACTTGAATTTTGTAATACTGAAAAACAATGGGCAGACATTTTGACAAAATCATTAGCTAGAGAACGATTTGAGACTTTACGGTTGAAAATTGGTTTCATCAGTGGTACCTAAGTTTCTATACTTGTTCAATCTTTTTATGACTGACTAGTTAAGTTAAGATTGTATGACTGTGTCCTTATATTGCGTTGCATGAATAATTTCGTTTATAGAAATATTTTTATCATAAAATTCTATTTGCTATTTAGAATTTAATTGTTATACAAACTAATTCCTTATCACAATAAACAAAGCACACCATATTTTTATCTTTCTAAATCACAAAGAATCTTTCCTTTTTGCAAATTCTTGTACATGGCTCAATCAATAAACTTCCTATACAAACACAAATTCCTTATTCTTATCCTTTGCCTAATAAATCTATCCCTTAAATTCCTACACCTACCATAATTCATACTCCTAATTATACACTTACCATATTTACTCTCCACTTGTTAACCCTAGCCTACACCTATATCTACCCCCTTGCGTGTTAACCGTCCACCCAACCCCACTTGCATACTTTTCTTTCTCTCAAATTTTTACCATCATCACAATTCATCTCCTTTACACAAACCAGCACCATCACCTCCTTTTTCAACAATCACCATCATCATGAATCCAACTCATGCAAAAAATACCCGATCCTCAACCCGTCACCACCAAAACCGCCCCTTTCATAACCAAACATCACCTCTACCACCACATGATCCTCATTCCATTAATTGTCCTTCACCACAACCAAACCAAAATACGCCCCTGTTTCGTAGTCGGGACGAGTCGGTGTCCGAAGGCAAAAGACGCCGTCTTTTCAAAGGAAAAAATAAGGTGGTTGTCGATAATAGTGAAGCTGTGGAGGAACCCGAGGTAATAGTTCGGAATGGTGTTGCTCGTACCTTGCTTAGGGATGCTTCAAAAGCCGCGACCAAGGAAGGGTTAAATCATGTTCGGCTTACTCATGATGAAAGCATCCTAGTTAATCGAGTTTTGAGGTATTCCATTCATGGTGGTAGGTACTATCCGAAATCTTGGTTGGTTAGTGTTCCCGCTCTTGCTTTCTTTGTTAATTTTCTTGATTTTCAAGAGTGGAGTCACATTAGTCAGTTTTCGGGTCCTGTTTACCCAGTTGAGGTGGTTCAATTCTTTGCTAGTGTCTCAATTAAGAAAGGAGTCTTGCATGCGGTTGTTAATGGAGTGGATGTAACGGTCTCTGTTTCGGATTTTTGCTCTGCTTTTTCGGTTCCCGATGAAGGAATTGAATTAAATCCGAGTCTTGAGTGGTCTAATGTTGTGAGTGAAAAGGAGTTGTTAGTGAAGAAGTATTTTGAGGAGATGACGGAGGGAGGTAATATCGTGGTTCCTCCTCTCTCGGCAAAAATCAAGTTCCTCTTGAACTTTTTGTGGAACACTGTGGTGCCGAGGAGAGGAGGCCGTGATAAGGTGTCGAGTTATGAAGCTATAATGGTTTATTCTTGGTTGGAAGGTCAGAAGGTGAATTTGGGTAGTGTTGTCTTGCACCGTATAATTCAGACAAGTCTTACGGTAACTAAGGAGAAGTTGAGCACCACAATCGATTTGCCATATGGTAGGTGGATATCTCGATTGTTGGAAATAAAACGAGTGGTGGGGCCTGACAGTTACGGTGTTAGTGCGCGGGACTGTATGTGTGACAAGTTGATCAAGCTAATGGGTCTTGTTGTTGATGGACCCGAGTTGCTTCTTGCAAAAGATGTTGAGAAAGCCTCGGGAGATTCGGGTTTGGGAGCTATGGAGTCAAAGTTGGAGGGGTTTATGAGTGGTTTAATGGAGAAATTCGAGGAGCATTCCACTAATTTGGCTACGGTGTTGTCACGGGTTGGACCATCTCGGTCTTTAGACTCGGGCTTGGATGCTACTCGGGTGTACTCTTGGATGGTGGAAGTGGACAAAAGGTTAGCGGGTTTTGAAAGGGAGTTGAAGGCAATACGTGGGGAAGTGTTCCCACACGGTGATCGTCTCACCTTCCTTACGATTCAGGGTGGAGCTTTGGTGATGCACGGGAAAGCCATGGCGGGTGATCAAGCTCTCACGTTGGAGGCCACGAAAGCTCTTTCCTTGAAAGTGCTTAACTTTGAGAGGAGCATTGGTACTCTTTCGCAGCTGGTTCGGAGCTCGTTTGACCGTCTTGATGCCTTAGAGCATCGTACTAGGCCCGACTACGTGAACCCGTACCGTACCCGAAATATTTGATCTCCCTGCCTTACCATCATTAGCCCTTACCTTAATTAGCTTTCTTTTTTATTTCTTTTAATGGTGTGTTAAACAAACTTCTTATTCGGCCCATTTTGGCAATGCGCTTGTGGTTATGGCCCAAGTGTTTCATTAGACATGTGTTCATTCGGCCCACTTTGGCTTTAAACATGTTTAATTCTTAGTTTGTATGCTAATTATCTTTTGGATGCTTATAGTCTTTGCGTGCTATTACTATTTCCTATGACGTTTTATCTCTTGTCTCGCCTTATATTATTCTAGTCATTTTTGATTTGTTCTTAGCTTTTCGATGATGTCAAGAGGGGGAAAGAACGTCTATAGTAAGCATCTACCTAAGCTTGCTCCTTGTCAATACCAATTGTCTCTTAAAGTCCTTAAGTTTCGGTTTCTGAAAAATTATCTTGATCTTGCGTTAATCTTTATTATCAAGATAACAGTATTATATTGAGGGGGAACTTTTTACTTAGTCACAATTTTAGGAGACTTGCCATCATCAAAAAGGGGGAATTTGTTGAACCATATAGTTTATATGTTTATGTTTTGATGATGTCAAGGTGTTTTACATTCTATATACTTGTTGCGTGTAATTGTTTGTTAAGTATTTTAGAACTAACCTATTACGAGCAACAAAGAAGATTGTGACAATTGCGTGAGAAGTTCAAGCCTTCGTTCAAGATCAAACAATTCAAGATTCATTCAAGAACTATGTGAAGACGAAGTTCGTCTAAAGATTAATCAAGCTTGGATGATGACGTAGCCTGTACTCGAAGATCTTCTTGAAGATTAGAATAATATAGGTGATTATCTCGTAATGGTAATTAAGAATGAGTTTCTTGAATTGGTAAAGTTATAGCTTTGCAGCTATAACATTACTAGTAAAAGAGCTCAATGTTATAGCTCTTCTACTATAACATTAAAATGCTGAGTTTTTATACACGACTTATAATTGTTTCGAAAATTGTTTTATAATTGTTTAAAGTTTGTTTTAAATGTTTTAATGAAAGTATTTATATATTAAAGCCCGGTTTAGTGAGGAGTCCGGTTTTATAGTAAACGTTAATTGGTAGTCATGATGGATCAACTTATGAGTTGGACTTTGCTACTAATTAGGGTTTCTATATAGCCTCTCTTAAAACCTAAATTCTAATTATATGTTAAGACTAGGGTTTGCACGAGTCACGAGGCACATGAGCCGTGACATCTCGTGTTACCTAGGGTATATTAGGTAAAGATTTTATTCTATAATAATATCTTTACATATCTTATATATCTTACTTAATATATTTATTTATGGTTAAAGATATTCTTGTTTTAGGAAATCTTATCATAATCTTAGAATTTATAGTAAAGATAATATTTGGAAAGATTATATTCTATCTCTTTGAATATTCTTTATTATCTTTTGAGGGCTTTTAGGGAAGAGATAATAAGAAGATATGATTTGTTTCTATATCTTATTATTTCGGCTATTAGGGTTTGACAAAACCGTGTAGCCTACTCTTTCTCCTCCTATAAATACTTTGCTATTTACAACATCTAAAATAGAGACCTTAAGCAAAAAAAATTGATTTCATCTTTGCAAAGCAAAAAACGTGTGTTTTAAAAGGAAAACCGTTTTGTTATTTTGAAAGGTCGTGTGTTTATAAAACTCGCATACTCGTTCTTCATTTATCGTTATAAGATAATAGTGCTTAGTTGATTTCTTAACTCGTTCATTAACGTGAACCTTTGTTAGAATCATTAGTGCTTTCTTATTAGCGTAAGTTAGTCACTCGAGTATTTAACGGTACTCATTGAGTTACAGCTAGAGTTAGTTGTACGAGTTGGGTTAGTAAATTTGTAATCCGTAGAAAGGTACTAAATTTATTAATCGAGAATAGTGGACGTAGGTTTCGACTTGTGAAACTGAACCACTTCAAAACCCTGTGTCTCTTTGTTCTTTCGTTTGTTTCGTTTATTACGTTTATCTTCATTAGTTGATTAGTTAAAGTTTAATCAATAAACTTTAAATAATAAATTACATTAG